>NW_016157527.1:64027-71094 GCF_001687245.7 Rhagoletis zephyria
CATTTTATTTTTCAATTTCGACTGGTTGGCCATTTGAAGTAAAATAGGAACAAATGGCACGGTTTGAGCCAAGTTGGCATCCCTGCTTCCAATAACTTACAAATATAAAAATGTGAAATATCGAGGGCTTGAATTCATTAATACCCTCTATCTGCAATTTGCACAAAAACTAATTTGTGATTTTAGAATCCATCTGGGACTTATTACCTGTCGTTATATAAGGTAACATTAATATCACTGATGACAGTTAAAGCTTAGATGGATTTTTATATCAGAATCCCATCTTTGTGAAAAGTGTGCAGATAGGGGGTATTATTGAATATAAACCCTCGATGTTTAAAATATATAAAAATTTTATTTCAACGTATACAAAAAATAAATCTACCTGCGTTACAGCACGTTGTGAGACGGGGAAGGGGGGGCCGGGGGGCCGCGGCGTAGCGTGACGTGGTGTGCGCGCCGGTCGCGCTGGGTACGCGGGACGCGTTCGCGAGCGAGACGCGCGCGGTGTGGCGCGCTGACGCGGGCCGCCGCGAAGCTGAGCAAATTTAATGTTTGAAAGAGAAATAACGTCAATTGATTTTATTTCGTTTTTAAAAAGGTAATAATGTCAATTGACTTTATTTCGCTCCAGGGTGGGAAATAAAGTCAATTGACCTTATTTCCGTTGATCTTATTACCTGTCACCTATCGAAACATTTCGCAACGTCCTCATAGAAGCGGAAAATATTATTAACAGCCGCCCGTTGACTGATATAGCCATAACACCACATGATGATGAGCCTCTAACACCCAACCATTTCTTGTTGGGATGCCTCAACTCGACGCAAACGCCTAACCCCGAGCATGAAAGGGTATGTCAACGCAAACAGTGGCGTATAGCGCAAAAACTAAAGGACCGACTGTGGAGGAGGTGGACAAATGAATACTTACCTCAACTTCTTCGAAGATCAAAATGGAGAACTGAAACAACGCCACTGCAGACTGGTCAGCTGGTCATAGTTTGCGACTCTACCACACCGAGGAGCCAGTGGGAGATAGGTAAAATCACTGAGGTGTTTACTGCAAAGGATGGTCAAGTGAGAAGTGCAAAGGTTCGTACCAGTTCAGGAGAGGTGCGTCGTCCAGCCAGCAAGCTAGCCGCATTGAAATTTAGTGAATCCCCCAAAGGATCCACCGGGGAGTGGGATGTCGTTTCCCAACACTGAACTCCTTCCATCCTTCGAATTCGCCGCAACAAAGTATGAGAGGGCAAAACGAAATTGGCAATTACAGCATTAGAATCCAGTTGATTCCAAACGATTTCATTGCAAAATCAGAGCGCGAACGAGTAGCAAGGGCAGCGATTTGAAACACTTCGTCATCGCCATCAATCAACATTGTCAACGATCAACGCACATACCTGCATTTTGTTCATCGTGATCTATATTTGATTTTGCATTACATATACCTAATTTGTTCAAGTCTCTAAATCATTAAAAGTACAAAGTATATAATTTTAACATATTAATCGAAGTCTTTTACTTGCCACCGCCACAGATATTATATGAAAGGGAGTCAACTTGTCTGAAAACCCCTTTGGTGTCAAACGGCTCGGAGAGGTTCTTCCCAATTCTGACAGAGCTGCTAGTATTGTTTAAAAAGAAGTTTAGGATAAGTAATATCCGAAAATTTGAATATTCTCTATATCATATTATACAAGAAACTGCCCAACTTTCACCAGGGGTGAAGTCAAGGTGGCCATCGGGAAGGCGAAAGCCTCTAAAGCCAATGGACGCTGGTGCTGAACTTTTGGGGCCTGCGGGAGTAGCATATCTCACCGAGGTCCTCTGGCTAATCTCATTATTCCCGATTGTGGAAATCGGAGTGATCTCACTGCTGAAACCGGGAAACAAAGAATAATCGTATCGCCCGATAACGCTCCTCTCCCCGGGCGAGAAGCCCTGCCACTCCCGCGATTTACATATTACATGACCCCTGCGAAGTATCAGCATGGTTTCCGTAGGGTGCACAGAACACCCAGATAAATCGAGGCCTAATACGCCACCGCCGTTTGTCATTACATGCTACTAGAAGACATTGAGGCATCTTAAACAGGGACTCAAACGGAGGTTCACGAATTTTATGAATGGTCGACAGTCATCAGTAATCTTCCGAGATCAAATCTTAAAATCTAGAAGAATTAAACACGGGGTTCTACAGGGTGATGACCTCTCCCCCTTATTATTTAACTTCTACATTTCGATGCTCCCCCAGCCTCCGGAGGAAATTTCTCTGATCTTATACGCTGATGACTGCTCGATATTGGCGTCTGGAAATAAGCTGTGGCTAAGTCTCCGAACTTTCTCGCTTATTCACTGCAAGGAGCCCATCTCCCCAACGAAATCAACGGCAACCCTACTCACCACCTGGACGAAGGTCAGGCTTCAACTAGGTATTCACGTCGATGGCACACCAATTCCGACGGTGAAAAACCCAAAAATTTTAAGTGTTACCATTGATAGCCTGCTCTCCTTCTCCGCGTAAACAACCTCAATTGTCAACAAAGTACAGAGCCCCAACCATATCCTCAAGCATCACCTGGTAACATACAAGGCGATTGGCTGGCTGGTTCTGAACTATGCCGCACCACACATAGGGACGAATCGGCGATATAGGACGACTAAAATATTTTCTCCATATGTATTTGGCAGATTTCATTGAAATTCGGTATTTAAGGATTTTCATCATCACTGATTTCGAATATTAAACTAAATTTCCAAAATTCACATTGGCGGATCCAATATGACAGATGCTATCTTAAAAACCTCTATATTGTTATGAAGGTATCCAGAGATTTTCTTTATCACTGATTTCGAAATTCATATTAAATTTTCAAAAATCAGAATGGCAGATCCAATATGGCGGACGATTTCTTCAAAAATGTATAAATTTGTATGAAGCTTGGTATTTTCTCCATATGTATTTGACAGATTTCAATGAAATTGGTAATTAGGGATTTTCGTCGTCACTGAATTCGAATATTACATTAAATTTTCAAAATTCAAAATGGCGGATCCAATATGGCGAAGCTTGGTACCCAGAGTTCTTCGTCGTCACTGATTTCGAAATTGATATTTAATTAAAAAAAATCAATATGGCGGATCCAATATGGTGGACGATTTCCTCAAAAATGTTTAGATTGTTATGAAGCTTGGTATCCAGAGATTTTCGTCGTCACTGATTTCGAAATTGGTATTATATTTTCAAAAATTCAAAATGGCGGATCAAATATGGCGTCCCGAACAATAGGCGTTTTACTTTTAACGCAATGCATTGCCTTGCACTGATTCGTTAAAAATAAAGTCTTCGTGAAAAAATATTTTCTTATGATTTTCGGTAGAATATATCCTTCTGCAAATTTTTTTTTGCATATTTTGAACTGTTTTTAATAGAAGTTTTTATGTTAGAACATTTTTATTTTTTCCCAAAATGAATGAAGTGTGGTTTTTTTATATCATTGGACTGACGCGATTTTGTTTTAATTAATTATACTGGTTAGCCATTACAAAAGACTGAAACCAAGTTTTATAAAATATTATAAGATATTACATGACTATATTCCTGAAACAAAGTGTGAATTATTAAAAAGTGACGTTTTTACGCAAGTTTTTTTTTTAATTTTTTCCCAAAAATGTAAATGTTTTTATATTCTAGAAATTCCCAATGTATTTTTATGTTAAATTAAGTTTAAAAATATGACTTATGTGGTTTTTGTTAGATTATCTATATTTTTATCTAGCTATATTTATATTACAACAAATAATAAAAATTGAACCAACAAAAGAAACATAGCCAAAGCAGGCAAAAATATCGTGTCCTAATTGTCTTTCACATGACTATATCGAGCTCTAACCTTATATATACATCCGGCTAAGCCTATTTGATTGAGACAAAACTTGCAGTGATTCGTTAAAAATAAAGTCTTCGTGAAAAAATATTTTCTTGTGATTTTCGGTAGCATATATCCTTCTGCAAATTTTTTTTTTTGCATACTGTCATTAATAGTAGTTCTTATGTAATGAATGAAGTGCGTTTTTTTACATAATTGAACTGGCATGTGATTTTGTTTTAATTAATTGTACTTGTTAGCCATAAAAAAGACTGAAACCTAGTTTTATGACGTTACACACAAGTTTTTTTAATTTTTTCCCAAATGTAAATGTATTTATTTCTAGAAATTCCCAATGTATTTTTAAGTTAAGGTTTTAATATTTTTTTGTCCATATTTGTGTGCCATTAAAAATTGTTTGTTTTTTTATAATAAATGAAAAATTCGCGAAAAAAATCTTTATTTCATTACATGTGGCTATTGTTGTTTAGTCACAAAATCCTTGTTATAAAATATAATAGAAGTTTTTTGTACTCTGTACTTAGAATACTGCTGTCAATAAAAATCACGACAAATATATAATATTTTTCATTATTTCTGTTGCTTGAAAAAGTACCTACTTGGCCGTTACTGTAAATTTTCTTAATAAACAAACATATATTTCCTGTGAGGTAATTTAAGAAATTTTGAAGAATAAAATTTCTTTTTAATTTCTTGAACGTTATTTTATTTAAATTTTTCATTTTTTTAAGAGCTGTATTCTAATGGCCTTATTCTTAAAAAATAAAGCAGGTTTAAGGCATGGTAAAAAAGAAGGTAGTTTCACTTAGTGGAATTAGTAGCCATTAGGGATGCCAATCCCGGTGTTTTTGACGTGCTGGAAATCCCGGGATTTGCTTGCATTAATCCCGGGATCCCGAAAATTTTGCAATATCGAATTAATAGTAAGAATTTGTTTAAGAATTTTGAAGTATGATTTTTGTAAAATGCCGCTTTGACTGCAATTAACAAAAAGCTTGAAACTATACTTTTAAATTGCAGCCTGAGCCTTTTTTGAAGGCGATTTCAATGAATTTACTCATAGCGTCGCTAATGTAAATGAAACAGAGAGTTTTAAGGAAAAGTTAGATAATTTTTTAGATCAATCTACTCAAAACTTCCTCAAATCGAAAAAAGAGAAACGTGCTGGTAAAAGAAGTTCAAATATTTTGTAATGAAGGAGATAGGGGTCATTTTCTTCAAATGGATTATGTCTACCTTTTGGCAGTTCAGCCTAAAAGTGTTGATGCCGAAATATGTTTTTCATCAGTAGGTTTTGTATGTAAAAACTGTAGGTCAAGCTTAGAAGACTCCGCTTTGAATGCTTCGCTGCTCTTATGAAAACATTTTAGGTGCAATAATAACAACACCGGAAAAAAGGGTGTATGTTTTTAACCAGACCCACCTACCAACATGTATTTCGACTCGCTAAATCCGATTCTAAGATCCGTTTGACTCGTACACCCTCAAAATTTCTAGTAAATTGCAAAAACATGGCAAAAAATTCCCCTTTCGTCATTATAGAGTAGAATAAACATGTTTACAGAAATTGGTTTTGTATATTTTTCTTTTATGTTTTTTTTTTATTTATCGTTACTTTCAAAAGTACCTGGTACTTAAATTATTATTTGTGATGTATACGTTCCTCAATCACATGGTTTTTTAAATACTTTTAAAAAAAAAATTTTACATTTAAATTTGTCTAATTACATAAATATCGCTAGCGTAGAGTGCAAAGTTGCTAAGTCCCAATTTAAAAATTGTACAGGAGAGGAAAAAACTTCGTATAGCCATTTTCTTCAAATATTTCGCAAAACTTTGAATACAACATTTTGCCTGTTTAAAGCAAAGCAAAACTCCATACGAATCAGAGGGATCCGATCTTTATTAAAAAGATTTCGAACTTTTTTGGCCTTATCGAATTTTCGGAGCTTTTTTTGGCCTTAGCAAATTTTCCTTTCATTGAATATAAACTAGAAAACATAAAACAAGGACCTTTACCCTTTTCTAAACGATGCAATATTAATTTTTCTAGCGTCCTATATCAAAATATGATTTTTCATTAAAAGTGAAGTTAGCAACTTTTCACTCTAAGCTAGCGATATATGAGTTTTACAATCAGTTTATCGTAAATTTTAAATAGCTTTATTTCATGGTATATTTAAATGCTTTCAGATACTGAATTTTTACTCATATTCATAAAATTTATTACTCAATTTGAATCCCGGGATAAATCCCGGGATCCCGGGATCACCTAAAAAATATCCCGAAATCCCGGGATCCCAATTTTCCTGATATTTTGGCATCCATAGTAGCCATGTTAGCCATTTGACTTTTGCTGGGATTTTGTAATTTTCATCACTTCTACACCTTTTCCAACACTTTTTCAGAAAAACACAAATGTATTTCAGAAAAGGCCAAATGTATTTCAGAAAAAGCCAAATGAAATTTAAAAAAACACAATTGTATTTCAGAAAAAACCAAATGATTTTCAGAAAAACGCAAATGTATTTCAGAAAAGGGCAAATGTATTTCAGAAAAGCACAAATGTATTTCAGAAAAGCATAACTGTATCCAAAAAATAATTTTCTGAAATGCATTTGTGCTTTTCTGAAATACATTTGCCCTTTTCAGAAATACATTTGCGTTTTTCTGAAAATAATTTGAACTTTTCTGAAATACAATTGTGTTTTTTTGAATTTCATTTGGCTTTTTCTGAAATACATTTGGCCTCTTCTAAAATACATTTGAGGTTTTCTGAAATACATTTGAGTTTTTCTGAAATTCATTTGGCCTTTTGAAATACATTTGTTTTTGTCAATGTTATTGTGGCTTCTTAACATTTTATTTTTAATATTTTTATTGAGCTTTGTACCACGATTGTTTATTAGGAAAAATTGAAAAAGCAACCAAGTCTAAGCGGTAGAAGTTATAGCACTATTTCGGAGATCACCACATCTCCTCATCAGACTTCTTTTTTCTAGACTTCAGCAGGGATCGAACCTGCGAATTCGATGTTCAAAGTCAGAAGCGTTAACCACTGAGCTATGTACATCCCGTAAACTCTTGTTGCTAATTCATTTTCCTTATTCAACCAANGAAATACATTTGTTTTTGTCAATGTTATTGTGGCTTCTTAACATTTTATTTTTAATAT
>NW_016157527.1:71194-72033 GCF_001687245.7 Rhagoletis zephyria
GGAGAGGTCTTTCCCAATTTTGACGGAGCTGGTGGTATTGCTCAACGTCTTTTTACACAGCCGTACGAGTTTTGAGGGAATGCCAAATTCAGACATAGCGNGGGCCTCCGTCTTCCTCTGCTACCACCAGCGGGTTCCGAGTTGAATACTATCAGAGCTAGAGCGTCGGTGTCCATTCGAACGACATGGCCAAGCCAACGGAGCCGCTGGATTTTAATTCGCTGTACTATGTCCATGTCGTTGTAAAGATCGTACTGCTCATCGTTCCATCGTCTGCGGTAGTCGCCGTCGCCAACGCGTAAAGGCCCGTAAATCTTCCGCAAAATCTTTCTCTCAAACACTCCAAGAGCCGCCTCNTCACCTTTCTTGTGGATTGGGCAGAGCACACTTAAATTCCAGTCGTCGGGCGTGCGTTCATCTGAGTGTTGATGCATGCAAGAGCTCAGCTGGCAGGCTGTCAGCTCCAGNTCTTCCTCTGCTACCACCAGCGGGTTCCGAGTTGAATACTATCAGAGCTAGAGCGTCGGTGTCCATTCGAACGACATGGCCAAGCCAACGGAGCCGCTGGATTTTAATTCGCTGTACTATGTCCATGTCGTTGTAAACATCGTACTGCTCATCGTTCCATCGTCTGCGGTAGTCGCCGTCGCCAACGCGTAAAGGCCCGTAAATCTTCCGCAAAATCTTTCTCTCAAACACTCCAAGAGCCGCCTCATCGGATGTTGTCATTGTCCATGCTTCTGCGCCATATAGCAGCACGGGCATGATGAGTGACTTATAGAGCGCGGTTTTCGTACGTCGAGAGGGGATTTTACTCCTGAATTGCCTACTCACCGATG
>NW_016157527.1:72463-72942 GCF_001687245.7 Rhagoletis zephyria
AGTAGGGCGGAAAAGTGTTCCCTCCATAATTTAAGTACGCTCTGGACATCAGTTACTAGGTCGCCATTATTGTTCTTACAGGAGTACGCCCGGTCTTGAAACCTTCCGTAAGTGGCCTAACTCTCTGGTAAAATTTTCAGTCATTTTTTTTGTTGGCCAGCATTTCAAGCTCTTCGGACTCACGTATTTCGGCCTCTCACTTCTTATTGCGGCAAATACGTCTCGCTTCCCTCTTCAGGTCCGAGTCGATGTTTGGGCCTCGGAGTGGGCGTACGTCTAAAACACTGGAAGCGTGCCTTCCTTCTATCACAACATGATCGATTTGGTTTCTAGTCTTTCGATCCGGAGACAGCCACGTAGCTTGATGGATCTTTNTCTTCGCACTCACGTATTTCGGCCTCTCACTTCTTATTGCGGCAAATACGTCTCGCTTCCCTCTTCAGTTCCCTATAACGGTCCCACATGGCTCGCGTTGCGCC
>NW_016157527.1:73098-76847 GCF_001687245.7 Rhagoletis zephyria
TGATGTCGATGTCATCGGCATAAGCCAGCAATTGCACGCTCTTTTAGTATATTGTTCCTGAGCGGTTCAGTTCTGCAGCTCGTATTACTTTCTCCAACATCAGATTAAAGAAGTCACATGNGGTTCTTCTTCTCCACAACTTTCCGTGCTGCTACCATTTAGTAGGGCGGAAAAGTGTTCCCTCCATAATTTAAGTACGCTCTGGACATCAGTTACTAGGTCGCCATTATTGTTCTTACAGGAGTACGCCCGGTCTTGAAACCTTCCGTAAGTGGCCTAACTCTCTGGTAAAATTTTCAGTCATTTTTTTTGTTGGCCAGCATTTCAAGCTCTTCGGACTCACGTATTTCGGCCTCTCACTTCTTATTGCGGCAAATACGTCTCGCTTCCCTCTTCAGGTCCGAGTCGATGTTTGGGCCTCGGAGTGGGCGTACGTCTAAAACACTGGAAGCGTGCCTTCCTTCTATCACAACATGATCGATTTGGTTTCTAGTCTTTCGATCCGGAGACAGCCACGTAGCTTGATGGATCTTTTTATGCTTGAACCTTGAGATATTGAAGAATCTCTCTTTGATTCGGATTATGGCTAGAGGCTCGTCCACCGGTGTGAACGACAGTACTCGACGACGGAGTCTCTCTCCCACCACAAATCCAACTCCAAATTTGCGCTCCTTTAGATGGCAGCTGTAGTAGACGTCGCAAGGCTTGCCTTGCCCCGCCCAATGCATTTCTTGGATGGCGGTGATGTCAGCTTTTGTCCTTACGAGGACATCAACCAGCCGGGCAGAGGCACCTTCCCCATTAAGGGTCTGGACATTCCAGGTGCATGCCCTCAAATCGCAGTCCTTTAAACGATTTCCGTGGTCGTCATCATAAGGAGGGGCGGTGGGTGGGTCTCATCCGCGGGTTTGCCTTGCTTCTTCACTGGAAGTGGTTTTTACGTGGCGGGTCCCAAACCCAGCGCACAACCCATTGCTGGGTTACAACCAAATACTCGTTTACATAGCGAGCCGCTTGCTCCAAGCGGACACCCGCTTGCAGCCGCACCTACTGGTGAACAGACGCTGCAGACTTCAGTGAGCCCTTAAACTGAATAAGTGGGAGTGGCCCCACCAAAGCTCCCTCTCTTTCTGCCGTGACCCAATGCTCCACTCGGTTTGGTTACTGCATCTCGCACATGGGTTGCTCACGTTGCCCAGAGTTCGCGAACGAGGACGCAAGAGTCGGGATTGAGTATAGCCCATTGCAAGGTTCTTATGCTCTTTTTAAAATAAATATTTCCGTTATTTGAAATTTGTTTTAAATTAGTTACAATGTGTTCTATGATATTATTAACTGGGATTTTGTTTGATGAATGGCTTTATGTGCATCGTTTTTTAATACTTACTTGCAGTTTGATTTACATACTTCCATTCTTCAACAGGGTGATCGATCGACGTGGGAGTATCACACGGTTTCTGTAACACGTGTTCCGGGATATGGATTTGGTATAGCCGTTTCAGGCGGGCGCGATAACCCACATTTCGCAAATGGAGACCCCTCAATTGCTGTAAGCGACGTTTTAAAGGGTGGCCCAGCCGAGGATCGTTTACAGTGAGTAGCAAAATGTAGCTAATATTTTGTATTTTATAAATCGTTAAAGACCATTTATGTACAATAATTTACATAAATATGTACATACATATATCGCACGTTTAATGATATAAAGATGTAATGGTAAGCAGTGCGCGCTTTCACTCCGCAACGCCTGGGTTCAAGCCCTGGTCGAAGCAAAATCGCAAAAAATATAGAAAAAAGGTTTTTTCTTAACAGCGGTCGTCCCTCGGCAGGCAATGGCAAACCTCAGAGTGTACTTCTGCCATGAAAAACAGCTTATCATAAAAATACAATCGCCGTTCGGAGTCGGCGTAAATCTGTAGGTCCCTCCACTTTGTGACGTCGCAGCTTTCTTTTTTTTCGTTTTGAATTTTTTTTGATCGGAAAACCCTTTACACAAAAGGTATAACAAAGGCATTTTTACAAAATTGAAATCGGTTCACCGGTTTGTTCAGGTATCGCCGTCATACGAAAGACATTTAATTTTTATATATGTAGACTAGCAGACCCGGCGAACTTCGTCCCGCCCAAAATAAATTTTTTGTACACGGTCAAAAATTTGGGATTAATTTTTAAGCCGCGCTGGGACTTCTGCCTTTTTTAATCTTTTATAGTCTACTTTTTAAACCTGTCAATAGTTTTAAGCAATTTTTAATATACTGTGGTTCAAATTTTAGTCCAAAAAGTTCGTGGTTTAAAAATCAAACCAAAATGTTTTAATTCTAGTTTCTAGGTTTCATATATAGAAAATTTGGTTTAAAATCTAAACCGAAATAGAAAATGTTTGCACACAGCGAAATGCGGTGTTGATTCAAACTCAACATATGAAAGCACATTTACATGCGTGGCTGTAGCTGAGTGTGCAAAGCTGCTTGATACAATTGGTTGCTACTAAGGCTGTCCTGGTTCAATCCCCATCAGACGGAGCACGAAATTTTATTTTTATTTTTTATTCTTAATTATGAAAATGTTTGCGTTTAAAATTTAAACCGAACTGTTTAAATTCTAAACCCAACATACATATGTGCCCTCTTTTTTTTAATTTATAAGGTTTGTATTTGAAACTGAATTTATGTAGTTTGGTCATATATGTAGTCCAAAAAGTTTAAAATTAAAACCGAAATTGTTAACCGTGTATTGAAACACTTTGGTCCAACATTTTCACCAAGAGTTCACGTTCATGATTTTTAGTGACGCATTTATCTTTTAATATTACGGTTTGGTGGTTGTCAGAAGGCATATTTGCCGTCTTAAATAACTTAGCAAAACTGTACATGCATACAAAGATACGTAATAGTTTCAGTGCGTTTGAAAGGCGCCACGTCCCCTTTTCAAATAACTCCAATTTTCTCTAAGAGCATGGGATTGATTTCATATATCTCTATACCATTTTCTAGTAATTTACCATGGCAGGTCCCTTTTTCCAATAGCCCCAACTTTTCTTCATGACCAGTCGCGTTTTATATATCTTGTACATACCAAGTTCCAGTACTCTTCCATGAAAACATTCAGAGATATGCAGTATGAAAAATTCGATGTGTATGGGAAGTGCCACGCCTCCTTTTCCGATAATCACAATTTATCTCCATGAGTATGCGATTGCTTTCATTTATCTTATCATTACCAAGTTCGAGACCTCTTCCATGAACATTTTGCGGGATATGCAGTATGAAAAATTCGGTTCGTATGGGAGGCGCCACTTAACTTTTTCCAATAACCGCAATTTTTATCCATGAATATGCAAATGTTTTCATATATCTCCATGCCATATTCGAGTAGTCTACCATGAACACTTCCAGAGATGTGCAATATGAAAAATTCGGTTTGTATGGGAAGTGCCACGCCCCCTGAAACCTAGCGGTATGAAATATACTTTACATCCGATTTTCATACCTACCATATATAACACAAAAAATTTCATAAAGATCGGTCGAGCCGTTTACGAAGAGCTCGATTTTTATATGTATATTAGATAAGCACGATGCGAGAAGCATAGAAAAAATTTCTCGGGTTCACAACTATCCTATCTTTTAAGTTGGAACCAACAATACAAACCCACAAAATTTCATTGAAATCGGTTAAGCGGTTTCGGAGATTAGCGTAAACGAACACAGTGACACGGGATATTTATATATTAAGACCCTAATATAAGC
>NW_016157527.1:76947-77950 GCF_001687245.7 Rhagoletis zephyria
ATAGGTGACTATCGGCTTCACAACTGTGTTGAATGACCAGTAAGTCATTCCCGTCGCTTGCATGCGAAGAAGGCTCTCATTGCCTTGTTTACGGTTGCATCCAAATGTACATTCCAGGTGATTGTCTTATCTAGCCACACCCCCAGGTATTTTGCTTCATTTGAGAGCCCTATTCTAGTGCCGCCCAGAGTCAATTCTGTCATGAATAACTTTTTCCTCCGGGTAAACGGAACCNTAGTAGGATTAATGGATAATCCTTTGGAGTCACACCATCTTTGCGTAATGCGCAGGGCTTGTTGCATGCGGTTGGAGATCGTTTCGTCATGCAGCCCTGTTACACAAATTACCAGATCGTCTGCATATCCTTGTGTTCCAAAACCATGGTCGTTCAATAGGAACAGGAGTTCGTCTATAACCATAGTCCACAGAAGAGGAGAGAGTACACCCCCTTGAGGGCAACCTTTTGTGGCTGTAATCGATTCTTTCGTTCCTCCCAGCTCCATCCTGATCTTCCTTGTTTTTAGCATAGAAAGCACCCAATTTATTATGATGGGGCTCACTCCCTTGCATATCAGGGCATCTCTTATTGCCCTGTATGACGTGTTGTCAAAAGCCCCTGAAATGTCAATGAAGGCACAAAGGGCTATGTTCTTAGACTCCAGAGCCTTTTCGATTTTCGATGTAAGGCTGTGAATGGCAGTCTCAGTGGACTTGCCTGGTTGATAGGCAAATTGGTTCTTATTCAGTGGTCGTTCCGCTAGGTTGACTTCTCTGATATGTTGATCCAAGATTTTCTCCATGCCTTTTAGGAGAAAGGATCTGAGGCTAATTGGTCTGTAGGATGAAGGCATTTGCTCCGGTTTACCTGCCTTCGGTAAAAATACCACCTTAGCCTCAGTCCATCTACTGGGAATGTGACCCAGTAGGAGCGACGCTCTGTATAGTCTGGAGAGGACTGGGGCTATGTAGTTACTTCCTTGTTGGAGTTGACAAAGATTGACCC
>NW_016157527.1:82348-103824 GCF_001687245.7 Rhagoletis zephyria
AACTGTGAAAGAGGGAGAAACGTTAGTTTGTTACATAATAGCATCGCCGCTCTTGGGCGACAGCTGGCGGCATAGATAATCTTACCGTCCTTTATATTAAGGCCTTTGACGTCACCTCTTAATATCCAGGGTTCCTGGATGAAGGCTACACCTAAGCCTTCGTTTGTGAACCTCCTATGTAAAACATCTGATGCTGCTTTCGCGTGGTGAAGGTTCACTTGGAGGCATTTAATGTGCCTCAGATTTGTGGAGTTTTTGGGGTGAGGTGCCATTACTTGCGGTCTTTTCGGCCGCGAGCAGCCACCTTCTTCCCCCTGTTGCCCTTCAGCAAGACCGCTTCTTCGGCCGTCCTTGCATCTCCCTTGCCTTTGCGGCTGGACATAGCCGCTTTGGAGCTGCCATGTAGTGGTGGCCGTTTTGCAGGCTTTGGGGATGCGATGGGTCCGACGCTTTTTTGGGCTTCTTCCAGCACCTGTTGTAGGGTCGGGCATGTTGTTGTTGTTGTTTTCGGAGGCGTTGTTGGAGCTTTGTGTGCTACGTGTAGCTCTGTGCCAACCTCCGATGACTTCTGCTGCACCTGCGTGTCATTGTGTAGCTGCCTGGGAGCTACGATGACGTCTTTGGAGCAGCAAGGCATCGGGCATCGACGGTTTAGCTTTCTCCCTAAGTTTTACTACGCCAAAGCCATAGTTTACCACGTTCCCGCGGTGCTTTAGCGTGTCCGCTGATAGCGGGTCAACTGCAATGGTGATTTCCGCCATTGTTGACCTGCGTACTCGATTCAGAACGCGCCAGTCCGGAATTCTCAGGCCGTCATTCTGTGCCTGAAGCAGACTGAGCGCATCCTCACTGGCAGAGCTGTCCAGCTCCGGGAAGAGTCCCACAAGAATGATGCGGCGAGGTGTTTCTGCCTCCTCGACCACTCTCATCTTCGCCCCCTTCCATGGTGCCAGCTTTGGAACAGTGTTCCGTATCCACCCCGCGGTCGCAGCATCCCTGCAACTGATGGATAGCCATCCCGAGTGGAAGGTGCAACCCTTGAAGATAGGCTTTACAGCGCTAACTGTGTTGCTCCTGACCGCCCTGAGGATGGCATTTTGGATAGCTTTGAGCTCATCCGTTGACCACACTGTGGTTGGATAGTCCTCTGGGACTAAACCCAGCTTCACTCCGTACAGTGCATCCCTAAATGAAACTGGCTCCCCGCGACAATCTGCAGGTGCATGCGGCACAGTTGCCTCACCGGTGGGCACAGATGCAGTCCCAGCTGGCCTGCCCCCTGCAGATCCCTCACTAGATTTGGCAAATTTCTTCGGGGATCGCCTCTGCGGGGTAGAGCTTTCAGACCTAGGTCATTTTTGGAGAGTTTTTTTCCCCTCCGTGGTGGGCCAACGGGTTCTTTGGCTTTTCTCTAGCCTGCTCATAGTTCAGTCCCTTTTCTATGTACCGCTTGAGACGTTTCCGACCGGCTCCGCTAAGCCGCTCCCGCTCTCGAGCTTGGTGAGATGGGTTGTTCACCGGAGAGGCAAGCAACTTCTGCTCATCCTCCGGCGAGATATCAGATAGCGTTCTGACGGGACTTGCATCCTGTCTCACGCTAGTATCCACCATCTCTACGTCATACGTGGGACTATGCGCCCCCAGTAGTTCTGTAGCGATGGTTTCTGTTTCGACAGAAGTCGAAAGGCCAGCATTGGCCATTGTTTGGAGCTGTGCAGCTCCTTCTGGCTTTTGATTTATGTTGTTGTTACTATCCATGTGTGTCCCACGAGTAGATATAGATATAGATATAGATATAGATATAGATATAGATATAGATATAGATATAGATATAGATATAGATATAGATATGATATAGATATAGATATAGATATAGATATAGATATAGATATAGATATAGATATAGATATAGATATAGATATAGATATAGATATAGATATAGATATAGATATAGATATAGATATAGATATAGATATAGATATAGATATAGATATAGATATTGATATACGGTAACTCAAACAAATGACCACGTGTTGATTTTCTTCAAATATTCGTAAAGTTTTTCGAGCTAAGTTCAACGATTTTTCACTAAAATTTAATTTTTACGGCTAAAAAATCGCGTTGATTTTGAGAATTTTTTTGCTGACTGATTTTTGCTTTTTTTCATATATGTAAGTATGAATTTCTTATGAAATAAAACGCGTGAGACCTTCAGCAACAATATTTTGAAATATCAACGCAAGTTTTTGTAAATTTCGCTTGTTATATTAAAAAACCCTAAAAAGTAGCCTCCAAAAAAAATTCTCAAAAATCAAGTAAATTTTTAAGCCGTTTGAAAGTTGCACTTTATTTAACTAAAAGTGTGTGGCCTATAAAACTGCATACCCAAAAATTTTCAAAAAATTCAGAATAAAAAGCGGAAATTTTGATTAAAATTTGTTTAATTTTCCTAAATTTTGTATAAAGTTTGAAGCTGTGATTTACATGGTTTTAGTTAAAGTGTAGACGATATTTTTTAAGAAAAACAACAACAAAAAATTAGCTCGAAAAACATTACGAATACTTGAAGAAAATCAACACGTGGTCATTTGTTTGAGTCACTGTAGATATACGATTTTTTAGTCCAAATATTCTTTATTAATTAGTTAACAAATGTTCTAAATATGAGTAAAAAAAACCGGAACTAAATGCAGTTTTTATGGACATCCAGACCCCAGCGCCACCTAGCTATAAAATTTTTAGTCGGATATCTAGATAGATATAGATGTATGTATATATGAATGCATAATTCGAGAAAGATTTTTTGTCATACCTTTGAAGTTTACCTTCTATGTAGTATGCAATACTAAGAAATGGCCGCTGAAGGCAAAATTCTTTGCCCGGTAGTAAAAACATATAAATCAGTTTCAATCTTTATACAAAATTCGGGAAAATTTAATAAAATTTCACTTTTTTTATCTGAATTTTTACAACATTTTTGGGAAGGCTGGCAACTGTGATTTATTGGTTTTTTTTTAAGCTTTAAAAATTAGCTCGAGAAACATTACGAATATTTAAAAAAATCAACACGTGGTCATTTGTTTGAGTCACGTATAACTGCGTACTTAGTTTTTCTCTCTGACGTCAGGATTTTTTAAAGACTTTGGAATTTAAAAAATATGATTATTTCAAAAAATTAAACTGGGAATCAAACATAATAATAATAATACCAGCAGTTTTACCTTCTTTTCCCGCCCATCCGCACGAAAGGCATAGTCCGCATGACGTACGTAACCATTATTTTGAATTTTTTGCTCTGAGTCACGAAAGCCAAGAGTTTGTTAAGTGCCGAGATCTAAATTGTTTAGCAACAGAACTAAATTCATCAGCTGACTTTATGTCTTTATGTTAGTAATTCATTTATGGAGAAGGCATAGTATCGCTTTCTTAATGCTGACAGGCGGATCTGATATATCAAACGTGCTGGAATGAGAGTTAAAATTCTGTTACTGTTAATTCTGTTAGTTTTACGAGTTTTCAAAAATAAGGGACAAAAGTGTCTTGATACATGAAAGGGAACATTAAGGCTACCTTCATCCAGAAGAAGCGGACTTGAAATTGAGCCTGTCAGTAATTTAACCATAAAAATTATACCTAGCATTTCCCTGCAACTGACAAGTGTAGGAAGATTAATAAGTATNCGGACTTGAAATTGAGCCTGTCAGTAATTTAACCATAAAAATTATACCTGGCATTTCCCTGCAACTGACAAGTGTAGGAAGATTAATAAGTATTAATCGGCTCTTATAAGGTGGAAGGTTATATTGAGAATCCCAACGGAAATTTCTTAAAGCAAAAAGTAGGAATTGTTTTTGAATTGATTCTATCTTGTCTGAGTAAATTTGATACCTTGGATTCCAAACCATCGATCCGTATTCCAGAATCGGTCTAACTAATGTTGTAAACAGAGTTTTAGTGATATAAGGGTCACTAAATTCTTTTGACCATTGTTTCACAAATGCATGTACACCTTTAACCTTGTTGGATGTCACATTAATGTAAAGATTAAAATTAAGTTTAGGATCCATTGTGATACCAAGGTCCAAAAAATTGAATACCTGTTCAAAGTTATGGTTATCTATTGTTTAAGAAATTGGCTGGACAGCTCTTCCCGAAAAGCACATTACTTTACATTTTTCCAGATTTAGAGGCATACTATTTACATTACACCAGTTAGTTATGCTGTTTAAGTCTGCTTGCAGCAAAGGCTTTCCTTGAATTGATACGTATGATTTATAAAGTTTCCTACCTGTGTTTGATATTCTGGTAAAAATATTTTTGCTTCTGTAAAATAACAAAATTATTGGTTACGGAGTCTGTGAATTCAAAAAATGGAAGAGGTTATATAATTCTTTTTATACGAAAGATGGTACCTCGGAGGTTTTCCCACACTAACTGGTTCTAGATCCGATTATTGGATCACGAAGAAATTAACGGTACTCTTAAATTTGTATAAGAGAATTGAAGTCGATTTTGTTTGCTTAAAAGTACTTGTTTGCTTAAAAAACTTGCACTTTGTACTTTTGTACTTATTGAAATGCTTCTTTTTACAATCTCATCTGGTACATTAAAATGTTTTTGGTTTCTTTTGTACAGAGTTAACGATCGTATAATATCGGTGAATGGAGTTTCTTTGGAAAATGTTGAGTATGCCACTGCGGTACAAGTGTTAAGGGATAGCGGCAACACAGTAACACTTGTTGTTAAACGACGCGTGCCTGTAAGTTCCGCAGCTCAAATCCGGCAGTCGCAGGCCATAAGTTCGATAGGAATAACAGCACCGAATTCGAGTGGAATACCCATTCATGGATCAAGCGTAATACCTGGAGCAATGAGTCAATCTAACTCTTTGAATGGTTCTCCTTTGCAAAGCAATGCAGCACAGCCAATTAAAGTGACTCTCTCGAAGGCAAATAAAAAGGATGATTATGGCATTGTTCTAGGATGTAGATTATTTATAAAAGAAATTTCGACGAAGGCGCGCGATCAACTAGCCGCAAACGGTTATTCCCTACAAGAAGGTGATGTGATCACAAGAATTCACAATTCAAATTGTGGAGACACAATGAGCTTAAAAGAGGCTAAAAAATTGATCGATGCCTGCAAAGAACGTTTGAACTTAGTTGTGTTGCGGGATATTACCAACCAGGCAGTAACTGCAATGACTAATCAATTGAACAACTCCACAACACCATCGAATGTATACATTAGTCACCAGGCACAAGTTTCGAATTGTAGTAATAATCTCGATGATCCATATTTAAATGGAGGAACGAATTATTCATCACAGAATCTGTATGTTCAACCGCCGACACGCTCTTTAGGACATGGAACATCGAATGGTTTAAACGACGAAAAAAGTAATCTAACACCAAGGGGTCGTTCTCGGGGACCCATTATGGATGCTGTTTCATTTTCACAACTTGATCGCCCTGTAACGCCTCCAAATGAGAGTCGTGCACGCACCGATGAGCCTCCGCGACCCCCACCTCCTCGAGGCAATGTTGGTAGAAGCGCGGACAGTTTTTATAGTTCCCGTCGACAAATTTACGAATCTGATCAGTTGTCGCAACCGAAGCAATCATCGGAGCCACGTTTCATATCGTTTCAAAAAGAGGGAAGTGTGGGAATACGATTAACTGGGGGAAACGAGTCTGGAATTTTTGTTACAGCCGTACAACCCGGCTCACCAGCATCTTTGCAAGGACTAACGCCTGGAGACAAGATTTTAAAAGTCAATGATATGGACATGCATGGCGTGACACGTGAAGAGGCAGTTCTTTTTCTTCTCAGCCTGCAAGATCGCATCGATTTGATTGTACAATATTGCAAAGAAGAGTATGACGAAGTGGTGACGAATCAACGTGGCGATTCTTTTCATATTAAAACTCATTTTCATTGTGAAAATCCCTCAAAAGGTGAGATGGCTTTCAAAGCCGGAGACGTATTTCGAGTGATTGACACGCTCCATAATGGCGTCGTCGGTTCGTGGCAAGTGCTTAAAATAGGACGAGGGCATCAGGAGATGCAGCGTGGTGTCATACCAAACAAATCACGAGCCGAAGAGTTGGCGACGGCACAATTTAATGCTAATAAAAAAGAAATGAGTTCTAACGAGTCCCGGGGAAATTTCTTCCGTAGAAGACGGTAAGCTTTTATTAAATTTTATTTCTATAGAATTTTAGAGTACCAAGATTCTCGAACAATAAACAATAAAGGCCTGCAAATGTTGAACTATAAAACATGCATGTCGTGAATAATAAACATCAGCTCGAAAGGCAGGTTTAACTTATGAAAGAAAATCCCAATACTTGGCATAATCTCTGAGCGCAAAATTGCAGAACCGTTGATAGTTTTAAAATATTTGAAATCGATTTGGCTCGAGTGCATTGCTGCAGCAGGTCTTATGTAGGGGACAGCAGATATACAAACGCCTCTTTAGACAGGCGGAACTTTTTAATAAATCTGTATTCGAAGGGCCACACTTAAACTCTCTTAAACGTTTTCTTCTTCTGGCCAGTTCCGTTAAGCTCTCATCCTCTGATGAATCGTAGCGCCATAACTCCGTTTTACTCATTTATTTATTTATTTATACTTCATTTTAATTTGCACAAATTTACATAAATATACCCAGCAAAAAATTGGTTATCGCTTTTAGTGGTAACGTGTTCTACAAGGCATAACGTTATAATGCATTGCCGGTAATGCAAAGTAGAATTGCCTACAATATTTTATTTATTTCGCTTCTTTGTTTCATTTCGGGGAATGCAAAGTAGAATGTCCTACAATGTTTTATTTGTTTCGCTTCTTTGCTTCATTTCAGGGAATGCAAAGTACAATGTCCTACAATATTTTATTTACTTCGCTTCTTTGATTCATTTCAGAGAATTCAAAGTAGAATGTCCTACAATATTTTTTTATTTCGCTTCTTTGCTTCATTTCGGGGAAGGCAAATTAGAATGCTGCATCGTAGTCAGCTGAAAAATAAAATGAGTATCGAAAAATTCTTTTTCTACCGTTACTTTTTGTGGAAATTTTTCTTGCATAAAAATCATGTTTTGCTTTGTTCAATTTGCAGCGAAATTGAAGTCAGTCAATGCAGTGAAGTACAAGAGTGAGGAAGTATAATTTTAAGCTTAATTAAATATGCATGTATGTACCTTCCGATTTTTAAGCAAAATCTCAATACATACATATGTATGTATAAAAACTTATTTATAAATATTTTAATTAAGTTTAATCTTTTAAGACATTTTCTGATTTCAATTTAGTATAAATAAGTATATACTTATATAGGCATTATACATTAGTTTCTCTGTAAGGCATCCTTTGTTCGCTTCTCTGGATTCGGTTTATCCATGCGTTCTCCCTTCGTTTGAAGGTAATGCTGCGGGCAAGGGCTTACCGCCAATGACATGCCCATGTTAAAATAAGGCCTACTTGAAGCGAAAGGGTAAGCGATTCCCATCGCATAGCTCGTTTCCACCTTTGTTTCTGTGGTAATCGTGTTTTTTGCTGGGTAAGCACACTAGTTAGTTTGCGCAATTTGCAAACAAAGTTTCTCAGGGGTCAAAAATATACTATTGTGAACGACCTAAGCGAGCGAAGTTCACAACAGCGCTATTCTTCATCGAATGAGCGTCATAATACCAAATGAAAATCGTTCGATCAGCACTTTCGACAACAGTCGAAGATCGAATACAATTCAAAATAGGGACCATTGTCGAATTAATTGAAATCAAATCATGCATAAAATCTATGCATGTCAACACAAGCAACAAGTGCGACACATGCGACATAGTCAGTATTATTATTAATTACATTTTGAGGAGTTTTTTTCAAATTTTGCAAGCTCCTAATATAGTAAAATTTATAACACAACTGTCTAATTAAAAATCTATATATATATTCATACAAGGCAGGATCAAACAGTATTAAAAATATGCTGCGGAAACACAACAGCGAACAAGAGCTTAGCTAAGAAGCAGTGACATGCTAAAACATGTTTGAGATGGAATGACATGGCATAATGGTCTGATTGTGCATACTTCGCATAATTTCGCACAACTTCGCATAAACTTCAAACTGTAATTTCGTATGTACATTGTATGTATTTCATTACCCAGAAATTAGCAGAACTTTTAAAAACTTAGCGATCTGCTGCGTTTAGATTTTGCTTCACATTTCCTTAAGTTACATTTTTATTACACTGGTACAAATAGTTGTGCGAAGTTATGCGAACTATGCATAATCAGACCTTAACACCTTGTTTGAGTTGACATTACATAGCAACGCATGAAATTTTTGTAAATGACATTTTTACAGAAAGTTTAGAATTTTGCAGAACTTCAATAAACAATAACAAATAACTTAAAATCATGTAACTTTCGCATACCAATCAATAGTGCACTTTTGAATAATGAGCTATTTTGAAGAATGTTATATTTTCTTGTATATTTCGACCTCATGACCTTCGGAGCTTCAGCTGTATTTTTTAATCACCTGCTTACAATCAATCTGTACATTATATTTATGTATGTACTTTCATCTTTGGTTTGTAGGTCTACTCACCGCCGTTCAAAGAGTCTTTCCAGGGAAAACTGGGATGACGTGGTTTTCGCTGATAGTATATCAAAATTCCCCGCGTATGAACGCGTACTTCTGCGTCATCCAGGGTTCGTGCGCCCTCTTGTACTCTTTGGTCCAGTCTCTGACTTGGCACGTGAAAGGCTTGCTAAAGATATTCCGGATAAGTTCTCAGTACCATTACAAGATGATGATAAGTCGAATTCCAAATGTCGGATAGTGCGATTATCAAATATAAGGGACATAATGGATCGCGGTAAACACGCTCTGTTAGACATAACGCCCAACGCAGTCGATCGTCTAAACTACGCGCAATTATATCCCATTGTCATATTCCTGAAGACTGACAGTAAACATGTCATAAAACAATTACGCCATGGGTTGCCAAAATCAGCACACAAAAGCTCTAAAAAATTATTAGAACAATGTCAAAAATTAGAACGTATCTGGTCACATATATTTAGCACACAAATAGTGCTGAGCGACGAAGAATCATGGTACCGAAAAATGCGGGATGCAATTGATCTACAACAAAGTGGAGCGGTGTGGATGTCCGAATCAAAGGTAAGAGGTTCTCCTGCTGACGTACAAATTATGTACATATATATCGTCGGATGAGTGAAAAATCGACCTATCTCGGCAGCCATCGAAAATGTCCTATTTCAGAATTTGATTGAAGAACGCCCTATTTCAAAGTTCGGTTCAAAAGCATCGTATCAGCAGCTGATTCAAAAACGCGCTATCTAAACATATTTTCAGTTGAAATAGGGTGTTTTTGAACCAAATTCTGAGATAGGGCGTTTATCAATCAAATTCTAAAATAGGGCGTTCTTCAACCAAATTCCTAATTAGGGTGTTCTTGAAAAGTTTTCTGGGATATGGCGTTTTCAAACCGGTAGCCTAGAAAGGGCGATATTCCACTCAGCCGTGGATATGTAGTTGTTTTTGAGTAGATTTTTTTTCGAATGAATAACAATCATATTCAAAAAAATTTTTATCAACTCGTTTTTCTGGCTAAAGATATTAAATCCAAATTTTATTTATGTAGGTCCGTTCCGGAAGTGGAGCGATCTGAAATCGGTATTATTTATAAAATTCTTTTTAAAGATTTTTTCTAGCGGTACTCCCTCAAACTGGTAAATTAGTTAGTATCCTCAAAACCTCGAAAGTCCCAAAACATCAATCAAACTCTTTGGTTATTGGACTTTAAATTATATATATTATAGAAATTTTCGTATGATCATGACCCGGTATTAAATAAAACTTCTATGTTTTATGTTTTGTTAATTTTCATTCGTGACATTACTGAACTTATTTTCAGAACCATACAAATACTAAACATAACTTACGGTTACACTTAAATTATATAAAAATGTATCGTTATAACTGGTCAACTAATTAAAAGTGCAATATTTAAGGAAACTTAGAAAAACACGTATTCATCTTTTTGTTCAGCACTGTAACCGCCTAAGCGTTGTTGGCAGATCGAACACTTCAAGGGCCACCTCATCAGATGTTGTCATTGTCCACACTTCTGCTACGTGGTAGGCACGATGAGTGACACTTGGTATGTTAATTGTTTCGCTTTTTGCGATCCCGGGATTTCCGAAATGTTATCACAATCCCGGGATCCCGGGATTAACATTCCCAGTCTTGTGACATAGGAAATTTACACTGAATGTGTCCGAGCGCCTCGCTCAGGAGATAAAAGCAACAATTATCGAAATGTATCACTTAAAGGCCAAGCAGAGGTGGAACCGTACAAGATTACCCGGCAATTCTGGGTGGCCTACGATCCACTTAAAACCAAAGCTCTCTTAGGAATGAGCAAAGAAGATATCTACAAACTTACTGCAGTATGCACAGGGCACTAGATTGCCCTTCAAAAGGTCCTGTCGTAGCTGCGATGACCCTGGCTCAAAAGAGACAGTCGAACACTATGCGAGTGTCCAGCCCTCGCAAGGATGAGGCTAAAAATACTCTGCAAGCTATTCCTGCAGTGTGTTTTAGAGTGTACTTACCTCTCTCTGTATGACGTACTGAAATTCATTAAAGCCGCCAAATGGCTCAAGGTTTAAGGAAAATGGCAAACTTTTTCGAACTATTAAACTGTCATTGTTTCTCTTTGCACAAGATTGTAAGTGACTGCCCAGCTAGCAAAATTGCCAGAAATCTGCTAGATATCCGTCAGACTCGTCGGCAAAAAAGTCAGAAATCTATGTGATTTTGGCCGATATCGGTCAGAGAAGCGTATGGAGAGGTTGACAGGAAGTCTAACCGACACGACGTGGAAAACTCTGACTTAATTACCGACGATTCTGACGGACATGTAACAGATGTCTGACCAAATAATCATGGAAAATAAGAATTGTCAGACGTATGCCCGAAATCGGACATAATTCGATCAAACATATCGGATAAGGAAATAAATAAAATTTTCCATACACTTCGCCCAAAAATCTATTCGAAACCTGTATGGCTTGTTCAAATAGTCATCTTATTCCGACTTGTCTGATATCAGAAATTGTCAGGCAAATGTGCCAGCTGGGCACTTGATTATAAACTAGTTATATACATAAATATGTATTGTATTTTGAAATTAATGGTTTTCTGGTCTGGTCTGGATTGTTTACGTTATTTTCTTGTTAAAGTGCCTGTCTTATTTATTTATGAACAAAATAAAAATAAAAATTTTGAAAAAAATGTCGCTTACGTTATTTTGGCGGTTAGTGCTCGATATTATGTGCGCATATTTTCGATTTTCAGTGTTTTTTTTTTTGTTTTAAAATCCATGAATTTTACCTCCTTTTTGGATAATTATATTCTGCATTCCAACCTCAATGCGCAGAATGGCCTTGTTAACTTGATAAAAAAAATACTGTATCAGAGATAGTCGCATCGCGGCTGTGTTTATAGCCGTAGAGACAACTATAAGGCCATGTGCAACGAAAGAAACGTGAAAACCGAAGAACTGGAGCTTACCGCTATAAATAAGCTTTATATACATATATTGTTATTAAAACTTTTAATATTTAATATTCATAAATGGGACTTTCGAATTTTTAAATTGGATAACGAGGGCGTTTTTCAGAGGAGAATGAAATTTTCGGACCTTTGTTATTTTTTAGCCGCGAAAATTATATTTTTATCTCGGCATACTCGGATGTCGATACATCGACTCCGTCGTCATTGACAGGTGGCTCTGCCGCTTTCAGTGCTGTTCCCATTCAGCAATGTGGAGCAATGTTGCCTCCATGATTTAAGTACATACCGATTGCTGAGTGGAAGATCGACCTATCTCGGCAGCCAGTTCGAAAACGCCCTATCTCAAAAACTTTTCAAGAACGCCCTATTTCAGAATTCGGTTCAAAAATGCCCTATCTTACTTCAAAATGTATTGAAAATGTGCTGATATAGGGTGTTTTTGGTTCGGCAGCTGTGATAGGGCGTTTTTGAAACGAATTCTGAAATAGGGCGTTCTTGAAAAGTTTTTGAGATAGGGCGTTTTCGAACTGGCTGCCGAGATAGGTCGATCTTCCACTCAGCAGTCGATATGCTGTGACCTCTAAAGACTGTTTGTTCTTACACTGTGGCTAGAAAAATTAAGGGGTTTTACTTTTTTAGCAACGTTTTTGTTGGGTTTTTAATCCGTAGTTTATTGAGCAGAACTTAACTTTTTGAGATTTTTCCATTAAGGTTGTAAACAATTTTGCAATTAAGGAATAGAAAATCGATGGCAATCTGTCTGCTTACCCTGCAACCGCAAATTGTGAATTAAATAAAAACATACTAACTACTAGGAATTTGCGATTAATCAACAAGGTGATTAATCGAAAACTGATTAATGAATTAATGCAAGAATTATAATTTTTGATTAATCAAAATAATTAATTTTCCGATGTTTTACATTTTGGTTAACCCGAAGCTGATTAATTTTATTAATCAGAAAACTGATTAATCTTATCGTGATTAATCATAAACCAGAAAAACTACTTGCATATTTTGTTTATTTAAAAATTGCAAAAAATATACATGCAAACATATCTATGTACATATCGATGGTAGAGCCAATTAAAGATTTTGTGTTTCGTAATTTAGCAATAATATGTCTTGGACCGTAAGTAGTTAAACGAAAATAACTCCACTGGTATTACTGAACAACGGCACAAAACGAAAAATGTCGTTATTTCCTATAAAATAATTATTAAGTGTCTTACTGAAAGTATGTAATGAATAAAAATGATCACTAACTTATCGACAGTTCTTGACTTTTGCCAATATTCACAATAAATGTGAGACTTGTGCCGCTGTTCAGTAGTAAGGAGTGCCTACTGCGGTTTTGTGACAAATGGCAAAACTGCGCCCCTGTCGGATTGGTAACAACTAGGCATATGTCCGTTGGTAGATATCGTAGCAAAGAACATAGAATTTGCAAAACTAGTCTACACATCTACCTCCCGGTAGTAATTAAATATTTAAGAACCGCATTATTATTACTACGCCTAAAAATATGGACTACGCTTCAGCGGAACCGCACGATACGAAATTTCTTTAAATGAAAATAATTGCTGCTATATATATGTATGTACATAAGAGTAATCTAACAATTTTTTTCTCGAGATAGGGTTTGTGGCACCTTCTAATATTTGTCCTCAGGCCGAAAGAGGTGCTGGTACCACACTTTACGTATAAGTTTGTAAGATGATCACGATACTCACATTTCACTCTAGAAGTATTGTGTACATATATTAATCAAACAATTGGTTAAGAAACCTAAGAACATTTCAATTTTAAATTCTCTAAAAAAATATCATCAGTTTCAGTTGTCATAGCAACAGTAGCTAAAAACTAAGGGGGTGCCCCGTTTCCTAGGATTACTTTTTTCCCCCCATATAAAAATTGGGCCACTCTAATGTACATAATGTATATTAGAGATGGTCGCGGGATAGCGGGACCCACGGTACTGATTTAAAATTGGCCGGGATGGGCGGTATCGGGAAGATATGTAAAAATATGACGGGCGGGACGGGACCAAAATCCTTTCTCGACACTCCCGATAAAACCGAACCCCCGCAAATTCACAAAATTTTCCTTAAAAACGATGTTTGAAATATGCACTTTTAATGTTTTATTCAGACGAAAAAGAAAAAAAAATTATAGGAAGATTATTTTTATTATTTAAAATTAATATGAAAGACATGAACATTTTTGTGAACCTTCGATCGGTTTGCAAACCTCGCCACACACGTTGAAATCTCTACCGCTCGTTTCAATTTGTTGTCCGTGTGTAGCCTGCTTTAGAGATAGATATCGGGACCCACGGGACCCGCGGTACAATTCTGAAAAATGTCGGGGTCGGGATTAAATATTTAGTCCCGTGCCCATCTCTAATGTATATACATTATTCATTATTGCAAAAACTGGATGAGCTACTCCGAAATCCGTGATTTATAAGACTGTTTGCTGTAGGTTCAGGTCCTTATATGAAAAAACATTGATCTTGCACAAGAAAGAAAAAAAGCCTCATGAAGAATAAGTCACTAAAGCGAATGGCGTACTCAGTTTTTAATACAACTAACCAGAATGTTACCGACGCGTCCTAAAGTGACAATTTGGTTTCACGAATTTTCAAATTTATTCGTTAGGATTTTCCCGATAGTAGTAATTTTTCCAAAACTAAAATATTGTATTGTATTGTAGCTAATTTAATGTAGTTTTTAAGGAAGCAAGCAGATTTTGAATCGAATTATAGTTGAACTAGTAAATTAGGTTTAAGTGAAGCCATATTGAAAACCACTTTTCACATTGACAAACATAAGGTGACCAGAATTTTTTAGCATTTCAGGAGGACAAATTCTCCATATTGAAAACACAAAAAAATTGTTTTATATTTATTTTAACACATAAATAACAAATAAGTTAACTTTGTTAAAAGAAACAAAAATCAAAGTTGCTCTAAATACAAGTCAAACAAGTTAATAGTACACCGCGTTACATAATTATAAGACCGAAACATATTTCCGTTGATTTTTGGCATTTTTTTTTTGTTGACAGTGTTGTTAATTTTCTTCCATATACAAAAATGCCGAACATACTTTGTATGGAAGAAAGTGAGTGACACCGTAAAAAATGGCAAAAATCAACGATATTTTGTAGGCATATGAAACTCGCACTTTATTATACTAAAATTGCATGGGCTATAAAACTGCATACGCAAAACTTTTCCCCAAATTCTTAAACAAAAGTGTAAAGTTTTGGCGAAAATTCGCTGAATATTTATATTTTCATAAAAGTTTGAAATGTGAATTTGGTNTTATACTAAAATTGCATGGGCTATAAAACTGCATACGCAAAACTTTTCCCCAAATTCTTAAACAAAAGTGTAAAGTTTTGGCGAAAATTCGCTGAATATTTATATTTTCATAAAAGTTTGAAATGTGAATTTGGTTGGTGTTTGTTATAGAATGAACTATATTTTTATAAGAAAATATTTAAAAATAAATATCTGTTTTGTATTGGATTAAACAGGCCTGCGAAATCTAATTTTTCCCCGTTCCAATAATTATGTTATTTTTTTAATATGTAGGTTAGGGCTGCCAGACGTCCTGGTTTTGCTGGATTTGTCCTGGTTTAGACATATTGTCCTGGAGTCCTGGCGCNGCGAAATCTAATTTTTCCCCGTTCCAATAATTATGTTATTTTTTTAATATATAGGTTAGGGCTGCCAGACGTCCTGGTTTTGCTGGATTTGTCCTGGTTTAGACATATCTGATCCTGATCTTTTAATGAAGATCAATGCAGACACTCCTCTATTTTTTAGCAAATTTTTGCTATGGAAAAAAGGTTAAGGCTTCTGTAATTAGGTAGTGGTCGAAAACTGATAACAAAACGTTTTTTCCAACATGTTGAATATCTTCTTTATATTTTGTTTATTTGGGTAAACTCATTTTTTTTTTAGGCGAATGCCGAAAAAGTGCAAGTTCCTAATCACGGTCATACATAAATACCACCCAGTAGATAATATCAAGAGCTAAAATCTTATCCCAACGGCCTTTCTGACAGTTATTCCGTTCTCCTTTATTTTTTGTATGGAGCGGTATAAATTGAAGAGCTTTCTGCTTTCGCTACTCAAAAAAGAGCCTTCAGAAGGGCTTTTGTAGGACGCCGTTTAAAGAAGTTCTTCTAAAGTTTTTCTTTATTTAATGTTCATATCAAATAGTTTTATTTAGACTTGCAATGTCTATTGAATCTTATTTGTAATGCTAAGTAATATAAACTTATACTTATGTAAGTATAAGCACTTTTTTCAGTCCTTGTTGGGTGAGACTTTTAGAATGGCTTCACTTAAGACAACCTACCTAAATTATCTTCAGGTTATGAATATAAAAATTGGCAAAAATGATCATGAAGTGCGTTGTAGGATATGCGGAAATTCGCCAATGGTGGTTAGGAAAACATTCAAGACCATGTTAAAGGCGCCGCTTTTTCCAAGTTACGTCACCGTCAAGATACATTTGTTCGTTTATAATTAAATATTCAGAAGTTGAGCGTTTCATCATCATCAATCTACGGATTGTGCCACAAAACTACATTGCCTATAATATCAGAACCAAAGCAACTTTACTTATAGGGAATATATTGGCACCACATTCACTTGTATCTTCGTTTTTGATTTGGATGATAAGTGTCTTAGTCGANTCTACGGATTGTGCCACAAAACTACATTGCATATAATATCAGAACCAAAGCAACTTTACTTATAGGGAATATATTGGCACCACATTCACTTGTATCTTCGTTTTTGATTTGGATGATAAGTGTCTTAGTCGATGAGTTCAGGATTATGGCAGCTGTAATCTAGGTATGTTAAATTAAAATACATCCTTGGTTCTTTTCCAGCACGACGAGATTAGTTTTTATTGATGACATGTACTTACATGTTAGAATTTTTAGCAATTTCCACGAAAAGCCAAAAGTGAATTAATTTAGAATAGAATTTTTACTTAAAAACCGATAGTATTAGTAATAATTCTTATAAAGAGCAGTTTTCGTATTTGTGAAAATTACCGTTATATGGGAAGTAGGCGTGGTTATTGAGCGATTTTAGATTTTGGCCATTTNCAGAACCAAAGCAACTTTACTTATAGGGAATATATTGGCACCACATTCACTTGTATCTTCGTGTTTGATTTGGATGATAAGTGTCTTAGTCGATGAGTTCAGGATTATGGCAGCTGTAATCTAGGTATGTTAAATTAAAATACATCCTTGGTTCTTTTCCAGCACGACGAGATTAGTTTTTATTGATGACATGTACTTACATGTTAGAATTTTTAGCAATTTCCACGAAAAGCCAAAAGTGAATTAATTTAGAATAGAATTTTTACTTAAAAACCGATAGTATTAGTAATAATTCTTATAAAGAGCAGTTTTCGTATTTGTGAAAATTACCGTTATATGGGAAGTAGGCGTGGTTATTGAGCGATTTTAGATTTTGGCCATTTGGCCATTTGATATGTTGTGCGAAGGCCAACAACTGTGCCAAGTTTGGAAGAAATTGGTGCAGCGGTTACGAAGATATACACATGTAACCATATGTGGGCGTGGCTACGCCCATTTTCCAAAAATTTATAATATTGTTATTTTTCGTCTAAAAATTATTGTAAATATCAATTTTGTGTGAATTATCTTCAGTAGTTACTAAAATATCGCAGTTTTCATATTTCTGGAAATTACCGTTATATGGGAAGTGGACGTGGTTAAAGTCCGATTTCGCCCATTTTCAATACCACCCTACCTTAGATTAAGGGAAACCTACATACCAAACTTCGTTGAGATATCTCAATTTTTGCTCGAGTTATCGTGTACACGGACGGACGGACAGACGGACAGACGGACGGACAGACAGACATGGCTTAATCGATTTCTTTTTTCATCCTGATCATTTATGTATACATTTGTCTATATCTATCTCGATTCGTTTTGGCTGTTACAAACAACCGTTATGTGAACAAAATTACTATACCCTTGTGCACAAGTGCGCTCGGGTATAAAAATGCGTCCAACGCAAGCTGAAGAATGTGACAAAGACAGTGTCCCCTGCGCGTTATGAAACACATTTGGAAACATCAACTCTTTCTAATAAAGCTAATGCTATATATTCCCGATTTATGACTTCTGCATTTACCATCACGGCTTCAGGAAATAATTTTATAGGTATAGGTACAATATTATTCGTATCGCCAGAGCTTACGACCTTTGGCTTGAAAGCCCAATCCGTTGACCCCTTTTGCGTGATTGAGCAATAATATTAGTAATAGGCGTAGATAGAATAGATGCCACGCCAATTTTTCCCATAATCTTCAGTTTTCTACATGAGCATGGAAGTCATTTCATATACATCCGTACCAAATTTCTGTATTCCACCGCAAATATTTTCAGAGATATGCGGTGTCAAAAATGCAGCAATTATAGGTGGTGACACGCCCACTTTTCCAATAAGATATTTTCCTGTGGTAAAATGGAGCCTATATTTTAAATTATACCTCTAGGAGTACATCAGAGAAAACTGCATTTAAATACATGCATGGATTTTATGGAGAAAACGACAAAAATTAGTAGTTACTCTCTAACTGGTAAGTTTCATTAATTTAATACATATAGAGGAAAGTGCAATTAATTTTAACATTTGTTCGCGTTTAGGCGTCGCCACTAAGTTAAGGCAGTAGTGAAACATGGCGTAACCATTTTCTACTCTGAATACGTTAACATTAAAAACACAGATTTGACAAACGAACGGAACATAGAGAATCTAAATTTAAATCAACATTTCCCCTACCCTTCGACATTGCTGCTGGAGGTTAGCATCTTCGGAAATTATTTACTTCTTTCGAATAGTAGAGGCGCACATGAAAGTATTTCCCTACCTAGCATATAAAAAAACGACATTGTTAAAAACTTCCACAAATTTTAAAGTATGTCAGACCCGATTGTACTCAACATGGCTTTACTTAAACCTAATTTACTAGTTCAAGTACAAATCAATTCAAAATCTGTAAGCTGTTTCAAAAACTACATTAAATTAGCTACAATCTTAAGTATTTTAATTTTAGAAAAATTACTGCTATCTGGAAAATCCAAACGAATAAATTTGAAAATTCGTGAAAAATAATACCATATAGTCAATTTAAGCCGTGTGGGTAACTTTCTGGTTGGTTGTATTAAAAAACTTTAGCGGCTTATTCTTCATGAGGTTGGATATCTTTTTTTTCCTTCTTGTGCGAGATGAATGTTTTTTGATATAAAGATCTAAACTTACAGCAAAAAAGTCTTATAAATCACGGATTTCGGAGTAGCTCATCCAGTCTTTGCAATAGTGAATCTTTTTTTTCATTTTGTTAAGTTCTTAGATCCTATTTTCATATGCTGCTGCCGGAGGGAGGATCTGAAATACTTAAGCAAAATGTTTGAAGAAAATAAGGCATCTAATATACATAAAGGTTCATGGAATACAAGGTTACGACATCAGCCATGGTCGCCATCTTGATGACGTAGATGGCTCAATTTATGGTGTTGCCAGATTCCTAAAAAATTATCTTATAAAAATACACTATTTTAGTCAAAAATACAACACGTTTTATTTCAAATATGTGTAACCCTGATATTTACTGTTTGACAATTTGCGTTGAAATTTGTGCATTTTTCTGCGTGTTTGAGTTTATTTAAATTATTAAAAATTTAAGTGCGCTCAGCAAAAATTATGCTGAAAAAGGTAATTTTAGGTTTTACCGTATGTCTAAAGATGAATTGCAATTTCGGTAGCGAAATTATGCCAATGTTATGAACGCGTTTTATTTAAAAATGCGCGAGTGCGTTCTGCTCACTTTCAAGAACAAAATCACCAGCAAATTTCAATAAGCATTCGATTTACATTTCATTTGTCACTATTGTACGAATATTATTATGTTAATCCAGTTTCACGTGAAATTATAACATTTTATGTTGCTATAATAAGCTTTGCTACGATTTTATATCAAAAATGCCCATTTGATTAGGATTCCTAAAATATGCTGTACGGCAACTATATTTTCTGCGTCTTGTGTACTCTCCTTCTTCGTAAAATATTTCAGCCAAGCAGAACTCACTTCGCAACTACGTCATTGGAGGAAATCAAATTTTTCACAGCACCATGTCGTAACCTATTCTAGGGATGGGCGGCAGAACAGCTCTCGCGCAGCAGCGAGGGCAAGCAGGTGCTTGATGCGGGGAAAAAATTTAAAACCGAAAGGGTAAGCACTAGCCGTGTACGTGTATTAACCCAGTTTATGCAATGTATATGGCCAAAGGCTATTATATTCACCTCTTTGTTTATAGAGGAACAATTTCTAACTATATTTGTAGTCTATTTATTAAAAATAATTCAACATCATGAAATGCGGACCAACTTATTTTTTTATTAATAAATCAATAAAGTTTAAATTAATTCATACTGGCGAGCAATAACGTGTTGACGATCTTGCTTGCGCATCAATAATGATAGAATACCACCAGTGTTGCCATTTCTGTTTCTGCCGTCCCGCCAGATTAATAAACAAAAATCGCTAGAATCCTGCTAAATCATTTAAATTCTGTAAACTCTTATGAAAAAAAGTTTCTTTTATAATTTAGCAGTTAAACTTTATTTGATAAAATTATAGATCATATGTATGTTTATAAAAAACCATCAGTTGTTTAACAAAAACAAAATTGGAACTTCGTTATATGGTTTTGTAACCAGTGTTGGGATTTTGTGGCTTTAAATAAAGTATAAAATTGGTCATAAGAATTTCGTCTTCGTTTTCGTGACTGTTGAGCTCGTTGGAGTTTGTAAAATGTAGTCAATGCAAAACTTATTTGCACTTTTATATCCATACCTGCAATTAAAAAAAAAAAAACAAATAAAGCATTTGCACAAGTACTGTAAAATTAAACACACACATTTGATTTAATCAAAATGTATATACATACACTTCACTTTGCATCGTTAAAAATTAAAATCTTCAAATCATAAAAAATATAGATATGCATACATGTAGCTTTTTTCATGTTAGCTGAGCCGAAGATACCTAAAAATATTCGACAACTATATAATACTATTAGAATACCTTTCCCGCCATGGCAGCCATGGGGTCTCACATTCGTGAGTACTCACATATACTTGTTCTCTCATTCCGATCACACATACAGATGCAATTCGCGCAAAATTTTCTGTTTCCCCCCCGGGCATAATTACTTCAACTCATCAACCCAACGGTTTGCACATTTGCCCGCGGTTTGCACGTTTGGACATTTTGCCCGTATGTGCATATTATGCCCATCGCTAGTCTATTCTATGAACCTTGAATATACATTAGGGCGGGTCGAAAATCGAATTTTTCTTAAATCCCTTGGTAATATTGAAAATATATTGTATCATGAAGTCAACAACAAGCCTGTAAAATGGAAGTCTTTTATTTTTAATATTTTTAATGAACTTTTTNATAAGGCCATAAAAATAACAAAAACAAATAACTTAAGGACGAGCACATCTAAAAGTTAAACATTCTAATAATAGAAATATTAACAAAAACCAACAAAACCAACAACCACATGATCAAGTGAATTGCAGCGGAATAGCTGTGCTTGATTGTAGTTGGCTTAGCAAAGTGAAATAGTCGAAAATAAGCAACAAGAGTTAACAAGAAAATTTAGCACAAAGCGTAGGCAACTGGCTGAGTCAGTGGTGATCGCCGGTTTGAATCCTACTGAAAGAAGTCTGATGAGGAAATGTGGTGATTTCCGAAATAGCTATCACTTCTACCATTTTTTCAAAT
>NW_016157527.1:105633-109665 GCF_001687245.7 Rhagoletis zephyria
TTTTTCTAGACTTCAGCAGGGATCGAACCTGCGAATTCGATGTTCAAAGTCAGAAGCGTTAACCACTGAGCTATGTACATCCCGTAAACTCTTGTTGCTAATTCATTTTCCTTATTCAACCAACTACTATCAAGTGCAGCTGATTTGCCGCTATTAAACTCGGCAGCGTGGTTGTTGTTGTCAATTCCAAACATATCTATAGGCTCTTCCTAAACTATGTTCATTAAAAATATTAANTTAGCAAAGTGAAATAGTAGAAAATAAGCAACAAGAGTTAACAAGACAAAATTAGCACAGTGCGTAGGCAACTGGCTANAAAAGCAACAAAGTCTAAGCGGTAGAAGTTATAGCAGCTATTTCGGAGATCACCACATCTCTTCATCAGACTTCTTTTTTCTAGACTTCAGCAGGGATCGAACCTGCGTAATCGATGTTCAAAGTCAGAGGCGTTAACCACTGAGCTATGTACATCCCGTAAACTCTGTTTGCTAATTCATTTTCCTTATTCAACCAACTACTATCAAGTGCAGCTGATTTGCCGCTATTAAACTCGGCAGCGTGGTTGTTGTTGTCAATTCCAAACATATCTATAGGCTCTTCCTAAACTATGTTCATTAAAAATATTAAAAACTAGCAGACCCGGCGAACTTCGTCCCGCCCAAAATTATTATTTTTTATTGAAACATTGGGTCCAACGTTTTCGCCAGCAATTCACGTTCACGTTTGGTTTTGTGGTCGACAGAAGGCATATCCTTCATTGCCGTCTTAAATAACCTGACGAAAGCGTTATAACTCTGCAACCACCAGCGGGTTCAGAGTTCAATACTTTCAGAGCTGGAGCGTCGGTGTCCGTTCGAACGGCATGGCCAAGCCAGCGGAGCCGCTATGTTTTGATTCGCTGCACTATGAGCTCATACTGCTCATCGCTCCATCGTCTGCTTTACTCGTCGTCGCCAACGCGTAAAGACCCGTAAATCTTCCGCAAAATCTTTCTCTCGAATACTCCAAGAGCCGACCCATCGGATGTTGTCATTGTCCATGCTTCTGCGCCGTATACCAGCACAGGCATGATGAGTGACTTATAGAGTGTGGGTTTCGTACGTCGAGAAAGGAACTGCCTACACAGTCCAAAGTAGCAATTGCTGGTAAGAGTGATTCTGCGTTGGATTTCTATGCTGACATTGGGCCGAATGAATAAAAACAAAGCAATTGCTTTTTCTTAAAATTGCATATCTTTTACTTCAATTTTGCTTGAATAAGTCGAGTAAAGTGTAAGAAAGTTTAAGAAAAAGCAATTGCTTATTTTTTAATTCATACGGCCCATTATTATCGGTGCTAATGCTGGTCCCCAAGTAAATGAAATTCTCTACTTTCTCGAAATTATAATTGTCAACAGTGACGGGGGTGTCAAGCGCGAATGTGCTGACTGTTTGTTTGATGACAGGAGATACTTCGTCTTGTCCTCCTTTACCACCAGTCCCATTCGATTTGCTTCCTTATCCAACTTGGAAAAGGCAGAACAAACTTCGCGGTTTTTGTTACCGATGATGTCGATTGCATCGGCATAAGCCAGCAATTGTACGCTCTTGTAGTAAAATAAAATAAAATAAAAATTGTTCCTAAGCGGTTCAATTCTGCAGTTCGCGAGATCACCTCTTATAAAAAGAAGGAGCTTTTCTTTATATAATTGGTGTTGGTAACACTGGGCAATACCGATTTTGATGCGGAAAATTTTTGTGTTGATTACGAATCCGTAATTATAAAGTTTCCATCAGCTCAGATTTTGAGAAAAACGTGATGAAAGTGTCAAAAAATCGGCTTTTTTCCATATTTAGGAACCTCTTGCAAGGAAACAGAAGGTGATAGAACTTTCCACTTAGGCTTAAATTTAAGCTAGAACTATAGACTAATATCCCTGAAAATACTATTTCTGCACCTTTCCCTGATGGTCACCTATAATTATTTACGTTTTATCGTCCAACAATAAACAAAATACTGGAAAACTATGCAATTGAAAAAATATGTAAAAATCAATAAATGACTTAGGGTCAAGGTGCAGGAATGGTATTTTCACGGATTTAAGTCTGAAGTCCAAGATAGTAGTCAAGATTTTTAGTTTTAATCTAAGCCTAAGTGGAAAGTTCTACCACCCTTTGTTTATTTGCTAGAGCTTCTCAAATATTGCAAAAAACGCGCTTTTTTGACACTTTGACCTCCTTTTTCTTAATATCTGGAGCTGATGGAAACTTTATGCTTAAGGATTCGTAATCAACACAAAAAAATCTGTCAAAAATAGCATTTACATTTGCTGCATCAAATTTTGTTTCCATTTTTGTTGGCCTGTGTAATAAATATTGTTAAATAGCGAATACACGCATGTTTGCGGCGCTTTCCAAAATCTTTCGAACTGCAAAACAACGACTCAATTCTATTCTTCGCATATCTATAATACGGGTGTCCAATTTCAAGCCAGTGGCAGCATGAATAAGATTTTTTCCAATAGATCGGTATATGGTCCACCTATCAGAAAAAATATCTTATATGTTAATCCTGGCAATAAGCTACCTACGTGCCGAATTTCGTGCAAATCGGACCATAAATAAGACTTTTTCAAATAGATCGGTCCCTGGTCCACTTAACGGAAAAAATTGATCCTATACGCTAATCAAGGCAAAAGGCTACCTAAGTACCAAATGCATTTTTTTTAGCGTAGCTCGACCCCTGCACCACCTATCGGAAGAATTAAAACTTTGTGTACTCCTCCTTCTAAACACCTTTCCAAACAAACAGCAACCATTCGAATCGGTCATGAAACATAGGACAAAATTGGTCCCAATTGAATATGCTTACAATGAATTTCACAATTATCCTAAATCGGCCCAACCGTTCTCAATTGATGAATTACTATACATTTTTCACACCATTTTTTTTATATATATATATATGAAAAGGAACAGCTGTTCGTAAACGGCGGTTTCCGACTGAATTTAAGTTTTTTTGGCAAAAGTATACATACATACGTATCTTTTCCTGTCATAAATATATCGATGGTCCTCTACAATAACGACACAATTCAAAATTCAAAGAATAAAAACTCGTACTATTGTTAAGTGGCTCATGCCTTTAATTGTTGTCTTATTCATTTTTAATCTTTACAATTTACTTTAGTTAGGATTGGACATGGGTTAGCCAAGGACTCGAGACATGAGTCTCTTAACAGTAATAAGGGATTTAATTTTTAAATTTCAGAGGACCATTGATATGTGAATTCATATATTTCGATAATGAAATAAATTCAAGCATAAATACGATTTTTAGTTACATATGCATATGCATCAATACATGTTTTGAATCTGAGGATACTCGGACCATAAACACGATTTTTAGTAATAACTCGACCCCAACGCCACTTGGCGGCTCTTTTTTTGTAATGGTATTGTTTTTTTCTATTGTCAATACATATCTCAAATATGTGGCGAATCGGGCCATAAATAAGGGTTTTACCAATAACTCGACTCCAGCGCCACCTAGCGGTAGCTTTAATAGTTATTCTGCTATTCGGAAGGTAGACAAATTCGAAAACCCAATATCATAAAAATCGGTCCAGGTGTTCTTGAGTCGGTGTTCTTGAGCTATAAATGGTGTAACTAACACGACTTTGTTTTATATCTATATATTTAAAAAAGGATGTATGTATGTATGTATGTATCTATGCAGCTTATAGACTCCGAAACCATTCAGCCGATTTTGTTAAAATTTCCAGGATAGCTTCATAGAAACTCGGAGAGTGTTCCTGTGAAGTTTGGCTATTTTTGAAAGAGTTGCCACCTGCCAGAAAAATAAAATTTATTTCTATATGCAAGTAAAGTAAGTATAGATATCAAATGGAAGGTATTTGAGAAAGATATTTAAGAAAATTTACATCAAAAAATATTTTAATAAGTGTTGCCACCTGGTCAAAAAGTTAAAAATAATGAATATCTAATGCAATTCACATCAAATATTGCAATATGGGTATCAAACGGAAGGTAT
>NW_016157527.1:112584-121585 GCF_001687245.7 Rhagoletis zephyria
AAGTTCATATTGATCGCACAACAAATGAGATATCATTTCCGTCCAACTTTTGTCAAATGCAGCAGAGCGTTCAAGACATCATCGACAGAGNAAAATTCCAGGAGAAGCAGTCGAATATAAATCGATTGATACAGTAATGGACAAAGATCAAGCTGTTAATTACCCAACTGAATTTCTTAATTCTTTGGAGCCACCTGGAATGCCTCCTCATTCGTTGGCGTTAAAAGTTGGATCACCAGTGATGCTTATTCGGAACTTGAACGCGCCGAAACTGTGCAACGGAACCAGAGTGATAATAAAAAAATTAACACCGAATTTGATCGAGGCAACAATCATCAGCGGTAAATTCAAAGGCGAAGATGTGCTGATTCCACGTATACCGATGATTTCCAACGATTTACCGTTCGAATTCAAGCGGCTTCAATTCCCTTTGCGTCTTGCCTTTGCTATAACTATAAATAAAGCACAAGGGCAATCATTAACTATTGCGGGTTTGGATTTGAAAAATTCGTGCTTTTCACATGGCCAATTATACGTCGCCTGTTCACGAGTTGGGACACCACAAAATTTATATATTTACACACCAAATGAAAAAACTAAAAATATTGTTTATCCCTTAGCATTAAGGTAAACAAAAAGGTATTCAATTTCAAATCTCTAAATAAATGTGTTTTTCTTTGGCGTAGCAACGCGCGCCGGGTATTGCTAGTATATAGATAAAATGTTAATAAGCCACAATAACATTGACAAATACATAGTTACATACATACATTAGTCGAATAAGACTTGTTGATAATTCTGGATTCAGCAAAATGGTTTGGTTCATATTATTAGATAATGAATCCGTTAACACAAAAGATAAAGTCAAATATCATTTCTCGCAGCCCTTTAGCTTATCGTTGATCTCAAAGTTATCTGTTTTTAATCTGTTTTATCTGGTTCCAAATATTCTAATCTATAGTTTGCGAACTTTTGCAAATTTAGGAACAATTTCGGTAGCTCTAATAGGAAGGCCATTATTTTCCATCATCGTCGAAAATTTTTTTTATGCAAATGAGTATGGAAACACTGAGCAGGCACAACTTCTAGAAACACTTATTAGTTTACTTATGTTTATGCATACAATATAAAAATTGCAAATATAGGAAAATGACAAAAAAAGTTGTTTAACATTTTTTTCATTTTAAAATCATGTTTTTATAGTAATCGATTTTCATCGTATTATTATCATAAATCAGTAACAGTAAGTCTCGCCTTCAATTGGGTAATTGTTACGTTCCGATCGAGAAACATTTACCAAAGTTATATCGAAAAACTTAAGTGGGTCTCCAGTTTTTTTCTAAAAAAAATTCTCTTCTATTGTATAAATATCTTTCAAATGAAAGAACCGGATACAGAAAAATGTGCCAGGGAGTCACTTTTTCGTTCAAACTGAATGCAAAGCAATTTCGTCCAAGTGGAGAGTCCTTACAAGGATTTCCCAGGATATGTTAAGACTATTGTATTTACCTACAGTCACTTTTTCACATAATGGAATTAACTAAATTATTTATCCTTACTTAATATTATAAATCAGAAAGTAAGTTTGTTTGTTTGCTACGCTATCACGCTTAAGCTACTTAACCGATCATTATGAAATTTTGTACACTCCTGTCATTTAGCCCAACCTAAAATATAGGATACATTTAATCTCGATTAGACAAGGGGGCGTGGCACCTCCCATACAAACGAATTTTTTCATAGTGTATTTCTCAGGAAATATTTTTGGTAGATTACTAGAACTCGGTATGGAGATATATAAAATCATTATCTACTCATGGAAGAGGGCTGCCACCTTTTAAAAAAATTAAATTCAACTTACAATTAAGGGAGTTATATTTGTGAAAATTATATTAAAAATAGATGTCAAGAGAATTATAAAAGCTATAGTTTGAATATATCTTGAAAAGGGTTGCCACCTTTTTGAAAAGTCAAATTTAAATTAATTATACGCAAACTATCTGAAGAATTAAAATATGGTTGTCAAACGAAATATTGTTAAGAAACCTTTATATTGAAAGTTCTGAATAATATTGAAGTCTTTCACAAGGGTTGCCACAATTTTTTAATAAAATTCAATTAGTTTAAATGAAATATTATAATACTAGCAGACCCGGCATACTTCGTCCCGCCCAAAATTAATTTTATCATTGAAACACATTTTCACCAACAATTCACGTTTACGATTTCAATTGGCACGCTCATCGGCTAAGATTATGGTTTGGTGGTCGTTAGCCGCCTTAAAGAATCTAAAGAAAGTGTTATGTCCGTGAAGAAGTTCTTTAAATCCTCTAATTGTGCAGCATTTCATAGAACGGTTAATTTCACAACGAAATAAATTTGAAGAACATTTCCTCTTCATTCCCTGGCGACAACAATGAACCGTTTTTATAGTGAATCTGTCCCAGAAACTTTATAGTATAGTTGGTGACAATTTCAAAATGGATGCGTATAATTGTTCTACAGAAATCTAATATGCATACATAGACTTTATATGCGATGTGCCACGACAAATTAAAAAAAATAGCGAATTTTTTTAGCCTATAACCATCACTGGGACGTCTGAAACAGGTGTCCGGAATTTCAAAAAAATCGGTTTGGCTGTCCTCGAGCTTTGCGGACACAAAAAAACCGGCTTTCAAAATATATATTATTATAGATTATAGATTGGTATGAATTGAAATGGTTTTGAATATGTATCAGAATATATATGAGTGTCACACGAAACAGGTTTAAATAGATGCGTATAATTGTTCTACAGAAATCTAATATGCATACATAGACTTTATATGCGATGTGCCACGACAAATTAAAAAAAATAGCGAATTTTTTTAGCCTATAACCATCACTGGGACGTCTGAAACAGGTGTCCGGAATTTCAAAAAAATCGGTTTGGCTGTCCTCGAGCTTTAATTCAAACTATTCAATAATTTAAATGAATTATTAAAATATGGGTGTCGATCGAAATGGTTTTAAAATGGCTTCATTTTAAAACTACATGTAAAGGGTTTCCATCTGTTTAAAATCTCAAATTGAGTTCAGGGGATATGTTAATTGAAAAAGTACCATAAGTTAGAAAGAAAGTTTTATGTAGTTTGAAATTATTTTGACGATGGTTAAACAAAATTTAAACCTACTTAATTGAGTTTTCTTGAAAAAAATTTTAATCAGTGTAGCACGTAGATATTTCATACACTCAGCGAAGCGGGTGGGGGCGATCTTGTACCAATATATATTTTGAAAGCCGTTTTTTGCGTTCGCAAAGCTCGAGAACGGCCGAACCGATTTTTTTGAAATTTCCGACACCTGATTCAGACGTCCCAGGGATTATTACAATCTAAAAAAATGTTGGTTATATAGAGGGGGCGTGGAAACCATAAAAACCGAATTTTTCATACCGAACATCTCTGGAAATGTTCATGGTAGAGTACTGGAACTTGGTGTGGAGATATATGAAATCAATCTTATACTCATAGAGAAAAACGGGCTATTTTAAAAGAGGGCGTGGCGCCGTAAAAACATATATATAATTCATCTGTAGGTGTGTTTGTGAGTGAAATCCTCCTAAATGCTCGGATAGATTTTAAAGAAGTTTTTTGTGTGTTTTTGAGTAACTCTCTGGATAGTGCAGATTCACAAATTCATCCGCCAGTTGGCACTGGAGTTATACGTGACGTATAGTAACGGTAAAGGCAATACTATTGCAAAAAAAGAGCGGCCACTTGGCACTGGATTCATTACGAATAATCGCCAAGTTAGAAAAGGTGCCGTGAATGTCAGAATAAATAAACCTGTTGCACCACTGAGTATATCGAATTTTTATGTGTTACGATTGGCCCAATTTATGTGATTTTTGCCAGTATTGTTATGCCTTAAAGCTTTTTTCGGAGATACCAAGGTTGAGGTGCAGGGGTAAATCTGAAATCGCCACCGATAAATCAACCGCCGNAAAGTACCATAAGTTAGAAAGAAAGTTTTATGTAGTTTGAAATTATTTTGACGATGGTTAAACAAAATTTAAACCTACTTAATTGAGTTTTCTTGAAAAAAATTTTAATCAGTGTAGCACGTAGATATTTCATACACTCAGCGAAGCGGGTGGGGGCGATCTTGTACCAATATATATTTTGAAAGCCGTTTTTTGCGTTCGCAAAGCTCGAGAACGGCCGAACCGATTTTTTTGAAATTTCCGACACCTGATTCAGACGTCCCAGGGATTATTACAATCTAAAAAAATGTTGGTTATATAGAGGGGGCGTGGAAACCATAAAAACCGAATTTTTCATACCGAACATCTCTGGAAATGTTCATGGTAGAGTACTGGAACTTGGTGTGGAGATATATGAAATCAATCTTATACTCATAGAGAAAAACGGGCTATTTTAAAAGAGGGCGTGGCGCCGTAAAAACATATATATAATTCATCTGTAGGTGTGTTTGTGAGTGAAATCCTCCTAAATGCTCGGATAGATTTTAAAGAAGTTTTTTGTGTGTTTTTGAGTAACTCTCTGGATAGTGCAGATTCACAAATTCATCCGCCAGTTGGCACTGGAGTTATACGTGACGTATAGTAACGGTAAAGGCAATACTATTGCAAAAAAAGAGCGGCCACTTGGCACTGGATTCATTACGAATAATCGCCAAGTTAGAAAAGGTGCCGTGAATGTCAGAATAAATAAACCTGTTGCACCACTGAGTATATCGAATTTTTATGTGTTACGATTGGCCCAATTTATGTGATTTTTGCCAGTATTGTTATGCCTTAAAGCTTTTTTCGGAGATACCAAGGTTGAGGTGCAGGGGTAAATCTGAAATCGCCACCGATAAATCAACCGCCGAAACCATCGCGCGCCTTTTACTGCAATAAGTTCAAGCAAAACAAATTTATTTTCACTTAAATTGTTTTCGTGAAACTTACTCTTAAGGTATTTCGTCTGAAATAAGTCTATGTATATCGTATTTCTGTAGAACAATTACACACATCCATTTGGAAATTGCCACCAACTATACTATAAAGTTTCTTGGACAGATTTACTATAGAACCGGATCATTGATGCCGCCAGGGAGTGAAGAGGAGATGTTCCTCAAATTTATTTCGTTGTGAGTCTAACCGTTCTATGAAATGTTACACAATTAGAGAATTTCAAGAACTTCATCACGGACATAACGCTTTCGTTAGGTTATTTAAGGCGGAAAACGACCAACAAACCATAATCTTAGCCGATGAGCGTGCCAATGGAAATCATAAACGTGAATTGTTGGCGAAAATGTTGGACCAAAAAGTTTCAAAAAAAAAAAACAATTATTTTGTGCGGGACGCAGTTCGCCGGGTCTGCTAGTGTTATAATATTTCATTTAAACTAATTAAGTTGAATTTTTAAAAAGGTGGCAATCCTTGTGAAATACTTCAATATTATTCAAAACTTTAAAACCAAAGGTTTCTTAATAATATTTTGTTTGACAACCATATTTTATTTCTTCAGATAGTTTGCGTATAATTAATTTAAATTTGACTTTTCAAACAGGTGGCAACCCTTTTGAAAATATATTCGAGATACAGCTTTTTTAAGTATCTTGACATCCATTTTATCATATAATTTTCAAATAATTAACTCCCTTAATTGAAGTTGAATTTGATTTTTTTAAAAGGTGGCAGCCCTCATCTATGAGTAGATAATGATTTTATATAAGTCTATACCAAGTTCCAGTAATCTATCAAAAATATTTCCTGAGAAATGCAGTATGAAAAATTCCGTGTGTATGGGAGGTGCAACGCCCTCTTGCCTAATCGAGATTAAATGTATCCTATATTTTGAGTTGGGCTAAATTACAGCCGTGTACAAAATTTCATGATGATCGGTTGAATAGTTAAAGCGTGAAAGCGAAGCAAACAAACAAACTCACTTTCGGATTTATAATATTAAAAGTAAGGATTATGAGATTGAAAATGAAAAACGTGGAGCACATGCAATGCAATTCCATTACATTTAATTGATAATAAGTATTTCATATGGATGTAAAAAAGCATCGATGTATCGAGCAGCATCGATGGTCGTGGCTTCAAACATCGATGTCTGTCGAGTATTTATGAATCCGATGTTAAGTCAAAACATCGATGTTTTGAAAAACATCGAAAATGTTTGTTTACTAATTTTTCACCGCTTCATTTTGCGTGCACTTTAAAATTTTGAGCGAGCGTTTGATTAATAAGTACTTTCATACAATCATGCCCACGTAAGTTTCTTTAATAAATTCAGTGCTAAACAAAAATTTTAAAACACTACAATAATACTATGCCTATTTTCTTAATAAAAAACCACTACATATATTAACAAGCTTTCACAATCAATTGTTTTCTTATTTAATTTTTGTTACTTTTTTATAAAAACTTAATTAATTCTTTAACAAATACTATATACAATTTGAAATTGTGTGCAATATTTAAAAAAGATAAGCCAGCTTTCCTAAAAACATCAGTAAAAACATCGATGTTTTAATTCGATACATCGAGCTACCATCGATGAAAATTTTCGAAACATCGCTAGTTTCATTGTAATTTACAAGCCTAGTATTTCATTCAATAGTCAAACTACATAAGGGAACGTACTAGGGATATTAATTTTTTCGATTTTTTCGTTCATACAATCCCGGGATTAGTCCCGGGACTTAGATATTCATTATATTTCAACAACTCAACATGAAAAAATTGCATCAGTATAATTTGAGAAGCTGTCCTACCATATAATAAATAATAAATACATGGGTTTGAAATCTACTTTATTATTTAAGATGAAAAATATTTCATTAGTAACAAAACAAAAGACGGTAATCAAATTTCCATTCTTCCATATAAACAAGTTGTCGAACATACTTTGTATGAAAGAAAATGTGTGACACCGGCAGCAAAAAAAAAATAATAAAAAACAACGTTACTTTTAGTCACTTGAAACTTGCACTTTATCATCCTGTAATTTAATGGGATATACTTATAAAATTGTGTACCTGAAATTTTCTAAAAATTCTGAGTAAAAAGATTGAAACAGTTTGAAACAAAAATGTTTCAAAACACACCAAGCAATCAATATACTCACGACACTATGGGCCAAATATAGTAAAACCGCGTCTTTAGTTTTAACATATTTTTTATTTGAACTTTATAATTTCAAAGATATGATAAATTCTAAAAAAATTATTTAAAAAATTCAGTGCAATGTAGAATGAGAGAATATTCTGGAGAATTTAAAAAATTAAAATTTTTTGGGTTCACAAGGACGAACAGGTATTGAAATGCCCTTTTAATCAATTTAAGCTGATAAAGTTAGAAGGACTATATTCGAGGACGTTTTCGAGTTTATATTAGTCCTTAACATATAATTTTTTCAAAATGAATATTAAAAAATTTCAAGGATATTCAAGGATATAATTTTTAATTACATTTTCAATACCTTATGCACCAACAAATTTAATCTGTTCTTTCTCTACAGATTTTTCTCTTTAATTTGATACCCATACTGTTTTCCTAAGTACATTGCACTAAATTTTTTAAACCATTTTCTGAATTACTCATATTATTCAATTTTCAAAGTCCTTTTAAAAAATCCTGACGTCCGAAAGAAAAGCTACAAACTCAATTATACTGCATATTTTTCGCCCATGACTTCGCGAATAAATTGATTTTTTTGTGTGTCGCACTATGTGTATGTATAATTAGCTAGACATATACATATAACAAAAAATATTAAATATTAAATAAAAAAAGACATATAGCGAAAATTGGTCAACATAAGGCATTCTATTATTTCCACCATTGCAAGTTACAGATCCCGGGAATTTCGGGACTTAAAAAAGTCCGCGATCCCGGGATTAACATCGCTAGAACGTACCCATACTACGTTAGCCACTTTTTAGAATTTTTAACTGCGCGTCATATTTGAATGTACCCTGAAAACCACTACATTTCCTTAGATGATATAGACTGCGTTATAAAAACCTAAGCCCCCCGCCCCTCACTGTGACCAAGCGTGGTATTTTTAAGAATTGAGACGTTATGAGGATTGGTTAAAAAATAACACCAAAATCGCCATCCCTGCTGAATGCAGATGGTTGCTTTCTTTGGGGAACAAGTTCGCTCTGCCAGTTTCTAGGAAAACATTTTCACGGTTGCATCTAATAGCCGATATCTAACAAAGCATCAAAAGCAAGGAGGATAACAGAGAAACAGATATGGTGAGATGCAAATTTACAACTTAAGTTAATACATTTATAAATAAGTTAATAAACAGTAGATTATAAAGGAAAACTGAAAGACCTCATCAGTGACATCACTTGACATGCACAGCAGCTACAGCACCTAGGCTGTATGGTCTACCAAAAGTCCACAAAAAGAACATACCACTTCAACCAATTTCATCCTCAATAAATGTACCATGCTCCGGACTCTCAAAATTCATACCACAGATACCAAAAAATGTTATTTCCGAGAAACTTAATGTAAAAAACTCATTACATCTCAAAGAAAGTATAAAGGATCTATATATTGATGATGATGCAATTCTCATATCTTTGGACGTTGTGTCCCTTTTTACAAATATACCCATTCACTTCGCAATCAACACCATAATTAAGCACAGTGATGGGCATACCTAAATACTTTTGTACTTAAAGTTAGTGATGTGCCGAGTCGGCTATTTTTGGTACTCGAGTATTTTGGTACTCATTAAAAAAAGAATCGAGTCAGGATTCGAGTCAGATACTCGGATCAAGTATTCGAGTTCAGAGCTCGGTATTCGAATACGTTATAGATTCGACTGCTGAACATGCACCCAACCGAAATGCCGACTTTTTATTTAACATGATATTATTATTAACTCCAAGATAGTATATCCGATTTATGTAGATCCAAACATAGAAATCTAATTCTTACATACTTACAAATAATAATTAAAATTAAATAAATATAGGG
>NW_016157527.1:125757-129351 GCF_001687245.7 Rhagoletis zephyria
AGTTGATTTGAGGAGAGGTGAAGTGAGTTGTGGTAAAGTAAGTTGAGGTGAATGTAAGACACCTCGTCAATTCTCTTAATTTCTCCTAAACTATACAGTATTTAGTTTGAAAGTATTTAGCCATCGACTAAATACCTGGGTACTTTAGTGAAAATATTTTGCATCCCCAAGGTACCTGAGTACTTTGGACCAGAGTATTTAGCGCCTGCTAAATACTTTCGTTTTTTGTACTTTGGTATCTAGCAGCTCCTAAATACCTAAGTAAATAGTACTTGGGTATTTAGCAGCTCCTAAATACCTAAGTAAATAGTACTTGGGTATTTAGCAGCTCCTAAATACCTAAGTAAATAGTACTTGGGTATTTAGCAGCTCCTAAATACCTAAGTAAATAGTACTTTGGTATTTACAACAACACAAAATACCTAAATACTTTTGTACTTAGTACTTAATACTTAGTAAATACAATTTTGCCCATCACTGATTAAGCAGCGGTCGAGTCTGCAAAAACACACCAAAATCACAAAAAAGCAATTTCTAACGACATTATAATTTTATCTGAGGGAAAATAATTATTTCGTATACAATGGAACTTACTAGCAGAGGCCTATTTCATAAAGTGACAGTGATAATTTTGTAGCGACGGAGCTATTTGGTTTTGTCGCCATTGTCGCGACAGTTTTGTCACAGTGACAATTGTCAGCACAATTGTCAACAATATTCCATATTACCACTGTCGTTTTCCAAAAATGGTCACAGTTGCCTGCAAACGTATATGAAACAGGAAAACATCGCCTAAAATGCTGGCAGTGAAGTTTTATAGAAAAGTCGACAATTGTCGCACCTGTCACTTTTATGATATATGGTATGCCGATGGGCAATCCTTTATCGCTAACTATAGCGGACATAGTTTTAGATACAATTATTGACGATAACATTATTGAGCTAAGATCTTCCGAAATATATATCAAATACATAACCAAATATGTAGATGACATATTGGCCGTAGTTAAAATTAAGGACGTGGAAGAGATTTTAGGAATATTTAATAGACAACATACAATAATACAATTTGCTCTGGAGAAAGAAAAAGATAACAAATTAGCCTTCCTAGACATCGAAATACATATATTAAAATAAAAACAAATTAAAAACTAATTGGTACACCTAAGCCGTAGCATCCTCGAAGATGATCTACTACCACTCAAACCACCGGTGGACTCAAAAGAAAAACACGGCTATCAATTTTATAAACAAAGTTTACTCCTTAAGTGACCAGGAGTTCATGGATCCGAACAGGAGGAATATAAGAAGCATGCTGTTCAAAAACGGGTATCCCAACAAAATAATAGAAAGCTTACTAACAGCAGCAACAAAAAAATTAAATGTAAAAATGACAATGAGTCAAACCACGCCAACTGTGTCAATGAATTTTCATTGATTTTCTGGAAAGTGAAGACAATTGTGGGAATCTGTAGATAAATGTAGAACCAAAATACTCTTTGGACGGTTTTTCGAAATTGCACTTCGTTTTTGTTCTTTTTTGGTATTATAAGAATATTGGAATTTTTGATGAAATTTTTTTTGAGAGCTGCTGAAGCTTTTCCCTTTACAATAGAAAGATTTGCAGAATAAAGTTTGCAAAACAATTAATTCTTTAATAACAATAATTTAAACAATTGCAATTATTTATGTATATGTTCTAGGCCTGCGATTGCAGTGAAATTTTGGCGCAATATACTCTAAACTCTTGTTTTTAAATTCCAAAAATAAAAAATTGGTCTTTCCATTTCATGTAAGCTTGTGTGAGTGATAGCATTTTTATGTTAATTAATGAATAATTATACAAGTACGTACATTATTTAACGTATAACTTGAAGCATCAATGTTTATTTACAACTTATGTTTATTTACAACTTGAGAAATAAATCGATAGTGACGATCAAAATTGGAAAGACCATTTTTTTCTTTTTGGAATTTAAAAACAAGTGTTTAGAGTATATTGTGCCAAAATTTCACTGCAATTGCGGGCCTAGAATATATAAATAATTGCAATTGTTTAAATTATTGTTATTAAGGAATGAATTGTTTTGCAAATCTTTTTATTGTAAAGGGAAAAGCTTCAGCAACTCTCAAAAAAAATTTCATCAAATGGGTCGCGAGTTACGAATTTTTCTCTCAAAAATTGCAATATTCTTATAATACCAAAAAAAAAACAAAAACGAAGTGCAATTTCGAAAAACCGTCCAAAGTGTATTTTTGTTCTATATTTATCTACAGATTCCCACAATTGTCTTCACTTTCCAGAAAATCAATGAAAATTCATTGACACCGTTGGCGTGGTTTGACTCTTTTATAAGGTTTATACTCAAACTCGCGAACAAACGCCCCGGTCGGCCAAAATGAATTATTTAGTAGTGAATCAAAATCTTCGGCAGCTACATCAATTTTAAAAGATGAAATATTGTGATCGTATTTAAAATTAAATTTACGAATAAATACATCTTTAGTTCTAATTTTAGTTGATATGTATGACTTTATATCATCCGAAGAAGTATCTTTAGCAGATCTAGAGACAAAGATTGATCTTCTCGGAGGAATTACAACCAACTTTTTGGTAATGATGTCTGATATGCGGGATTCCGAATTATTCGGGGAACTAAGCTAGACAGTGCTGTCCGGTAAGAACAATAATGGCGACCTAGTAACTGATGTCCAGAGCGTACTTAAATTATGGAGGGAACACTTTTCCGCCCTACTAAATGGTAGCAGCACGGAAAGTTGTGGAGAAGAAGAACCCGAGCCCGCAGTCGATGATGNCCACCGCCTGACTATGGCGAGGTACGTATAGCAATAACGCGGCTGAAAAACAACAAAGCCGCTGGAGCTGACAGCCTGCCAGCTGAGCTATTCAAGTACGGCGGTGCGGAGTTGATAAGGTGCATGCATCAACTCTTGTGCAGAATATGGTCAGATGAACGCATTATCGACGACTGGAATTTAAGTGTGCTCTGCCCAATCCACAAGAACTGTGACCCCGCCATTCGCGCCAACTACCGCGGGATCAGCCTTCTAAGCATAGGTTACAAGTTCTTATCGAGCGTAATGAACTGATTGGGCCATACCACCGTCAATGAACTGATTGGGCCTTATCAGTGTGGCTTTAGACCTGGCAAATCCACCATAGACCAGGTATTCACAATACGCCAAATCTTGGAAAAGACCCGCGAGAAAAGGATCGACACTCACCACCTATTTGTCGACTTTAAAGCCGCTTTTGACAGCACTAAAAGGAGTTGCCTATACGCCGCTATGTCTGAATTTGGCATCCCCTCAAAACTCATACGGCTGTGTAAAATGACGTTGAGCAATACCACCAGCTCCGTCAGAATTGGAAAAGACCTCTCCGAGCCGTTCGCCACAAAACGGGGTTTCAGACATGCGACTTCCTTTCATGTGACTTCTTTAATCTGATGTTGGAGAAGATAATAAGAGCTGCAGAACTGAACCGCTCAGGAACAATTTACTACAAGAGCGAGCAATTGCTGGCTTATGCCGATGACATCGGTAACAAAACCGCGAAGTCTGTTGAAGTCT
>NW_016157527.1:130272-151700 GCF_001687245.7 Rhagoletis zephyria
TTCCACAAAAGCTTTGGTTTGTCTTTGACATTTGGAATTTTTCAAACACAAAACAAACACAACGAAATAAATAAATCTTTGAAATTTGTGTGTAAAAATTGTTAATTTATACAAGAGCTTTACACATTTTTAGTTTAATCAAAGAATAATTGCCTTTTTGTGTCCAAAAAGCGTTAACAATATAATAAATGTAATGTTTGTTTACATACATTTTGTTTTTGTCTTCCCTTTTCATTTGATGAGAAGTCAAAGCAAATGCGGATCAAGCAGTGTAAACACCTTCAAATGACTGATTTCAAATCACGCATTTTGGTCCAATGTAAATGTAATATTACTTGGGAATCAGCATTAACACCGATAATAATGTCAGCATTGAAATCCAACGTAAAATCACTCTTGCCAACAAGTGCTACTTTGGACTGTGTATATGTATATGTATATGGCGCAGAAGCATGGACAATGACAACATTCGATGAGGCGGCTCTTGGAGAGTTTGAGAGAAACATTTTTNATGGCAACACTGTTAAATCAACGGTTTGATTGACGTTATTATTTTTAGATGCCAAGGACTGGGATGGAGTATTTTTCCGACTAGATTCAGTAGCTATCTTTTTAGGTGGACTAATAACACGCCTACCTTTATTTTCTCGGCTATCCTCAGAGTGTGGAGGGTTGTCTAGACATACGAAAGACCTAAAAATTTTTTCGTAATGCTTAAATTTCTCAACAAGCACCGATAGATCCTTCCCGGTCTCAGAAAAACCATTTCTGGACTGCCTAAAGAATTTAAATAAATCAACTTCCGTTGATGTACATTTTTTACAAGACTAACGATGACCCTTTCCCTCATTAATAGTGTCTAACACCCTATCGCTCAAACCAGCACATTTTATATGGGAAATCCCATCACAAAGCCAGCATGACACATAGACGTCGCTCTTAACTTGACAATTGGCGTAAATACACGGCATATTTGAAATGATATCTATGGATATGTTTGTAGGTTTAAATATGATATTTTAGGCAAAAAACAAACAGTTTTAAAATGGATGTAGTAAAAGAAAACAATCAGCTGATAAATATTAGCTTGAGATCTATGTTGCGAACAGTTTTAAATACACTGTATTTTTGACACTTAGTAAACACAACGCAAACAGCTGTGACAAGGATGAAAAAGCAGAAATGACAAGCAGAGCAAAATAAATGTACACAAACAAACACAATTGTAATTATGGATAAACAGAAAAAATTCAAAACAGCAATATGATTATATGAAAGAAAATACTCGACAGACACAATTAATAATGTTAAATTAAATTGATCAAATTCACTATAAATTTTGATATTTTACTTAACTTTAAATCGTGCACCAAACGTTTCTTGATACTTTTCACTTTAATCAATGTTAAAACTCTTACAAAATAATATATTAAAAGAGAGCACAAAAAAACACAACTTCACAGCTTTGACGTTTGCTATTATTTTCGAATTTTTAATCAAGCCCAATGTTTATTGGCCGGTTAAAAGCATTTACAAACTTGTGAAAATAATAGAAATTATTACAATCAACAATGTGCCGCCCCTGTTGGGTGGTAAAAATAGAAATAAATTTAAATCAACCGAAAAACGTTGGCGGTAAAAATGCTGCCGCCGCAATTATGTGCTAATCCATATATCGATGGCTGAGTGGAAGATCAGCCTATCTTGGCAGTCAGTTCGAAAACGCCCTATCTCAGAAAACTTTTCAAAAACGCCCTACTTCAGAATTTGATTCAAATCGCCCAATTTCAGAATATTATTGAAAAACACCCTTTCTCAGAATTTGGTTGAATAACGCCCTATCTCAGAATTCGGTTCAAAAACGTCCTATCTCAAACGAAAATACATTGAAAATAAGCTGAGATAGGGCGTTTTTGAATCGGCATCTAAGATAGGGCGTTCTTCAACCAAATACTGAGCTAAGGCGTTTTTCAATCAAATTCAGAAATAGGGCGTTCTTGAAAAGTTTTCTGAGATAGAGCGTTGTTGAAAAATTTTCTGAGATAGGGCGTTTTCGAACTGGCTGCCGAGATAGGTCGATCTTCCACTCAGCCATCGATATCTTCGTGAGTTTGAATTTTGGCAGCGGTTAACCGTCGACCGCTCTACCGTCATCCGCTGCAATTCTGGGTAGAGCTTTAAACTTATTTGAAATTATGTCAAAAAGCTGAAACTACTTTCAACGTCGACTTTATTGTGACTATGAATACGCCCCTTTAAGGCGGATTCACCGTTCGTGTCCGGACACTTTTTGTTAGTAATTTTACGCATTCCTTTCCCACTTTGTCTCACGGAGAGCGCGAGAAAAATGTGCTGAACACCCTTTGTTTGAATCAAACTGATTTTGATTTTCTGTCCGCACGACTTCAGGATTTGGGTTGCTGCGTTCTGCTTTATATGAGTTTAGTTACGTTCGCGTAGCTGTTAATTGTTCATGTTTAACCAAAACTTACAAGTTTTTGCTTTCGCGTACGCAAAAAACTTGCAAAGTAGGGGAAATTTAGAGAGCAAAGTGACATTTCATTTTTGCCAACAGGAAAACAGCTGATCAAAAACAGCTGGTTTCCATTTAAGCAAATCAGAAAATTGAATTTGATGGTGTGGAAGTTAAAAATTACAAAATGCGACTAATTAAAAGTTGTAAGAAATAAGTAGTTATTTTTTAATCAATAACCTGTGTCAGTATAACACTTTGTGATGACTTTTCGTACGTTTTAAATTTTACACTTTTGAATGTAAACAAAAATTATATCAGCTGTTCGTCTTACTTGCAAGTTTCTGCAAATTTTCAGTTCGCGTACTGTTTTGGATATTTCTCTCTTGTGAGAGAACAGATGACATTTCGCAGGAATTTGGCAGTTGGTTCGTTTTAACTAGAGATTTTAAACGAACGCACCCTTTATAGCAACATCAGCACACTCTCCGCAAAAATTTTTTGAAAGCAAATAATAAGTTGTCCAAACACGAACGGTGAACCCGCCTTTATATTCTCAACAGTTTGTAATGAAAGTTTATTTATATTTTCAAATTGCTGCAGAGCTAGGTATCAGGACTCTTAAGTAAATTAAAAATTGATGCAGTCGTCTCTATACATACATAGTTCGTTTAGAGAATTTTTCTTAAAGCTTATTAGTCCCCAAAATGTTTCAATATTTTATCAAATTTTAAAAGCTGCTTCTGTGTACATATATGTATGTGTTCTCTTTGTCATGTATCAAAATTTGTACTACGCGGAAAATTTAAGTATCTCGCGAAATGAGCGAAAAACTAAAGTATCTTCCGAAAATTTGCACAAATACGTATCAGAGATTGGCAAAGGGTGCTGTTTTAGTGACTTTACGCCTACTCACTTTAAAAACGGGGGATGAACCAACACACGCGCAAAGCGTGCTGTCTTGCAAATACAGCCACCACAAGTGAACGATACTTATAACAGCTCATACTGATATTGACTTCGGCAAACCTGTACTCCGAATGATCGTGCACGAAACCAGCAACCGCCGTTTTTGATCGACTGCCGAAAGCACGATACTGCATTTGGACGGTTGCCGAAAGCATGAGAGCTCATTTGAAAGATTGGTGAAGGCAAGACGCCGCAGTTAGCTAACTTGATTTTTTGCTGAAGTCAAACCGCCGCCTTTGGTTTGTTGCTGAAGGCGCGTTTGACGTGTTGCCGAAGTGGTGATACTGTAGTTCAAAAACAATTCAACGACACTTGCTTGTTTGAAATGAGGCATTGATATGTACATACATACATACTTACGTACGTATGCACATTCCTCACAACAAGGGTTCAATCGATACCACTAAGGTATCACTCTAATGAGTACTTGTACTCAAAATACTGAAAGTATCGATACCTACTCAGTATCGGCAAAGTATCGAGTACTTACTTAATTGTTTTCATCTTCTCTTTTGAGAGATACTTCCCTTTTTTGTTGTAAAATGTCGTATGATAAGGTCTTATCATGGTTTAAAACAGGGATGGGCAAATTTTGTACAATTTGTAAGACTGCCGAAAGCACGATACTGCATTTGGACGGTTGCCGAAAGCATGAGAGCTCATTTGAAAGATTGGTGAAGGCAAGACGCCGCAGTTAGCTAACTTGATTTTTTGCTGAAGTCAAACCGCCGCCTTTGGTTTGTTGCTGAAGGCGCGTTTGACGTGTTGCCGAAGTGGTGATACTGTAGTTCAAAAACAATTCAACGACACTTGCTTGTTTGAAATGAAGCATTGATATGTACATACATACATACTTACGTACGTATGCACATTCCTCACAACAAGGGTTCAATCGATACCACTAAGGTATCACTCTAATGAGTACTTGTACTCAAAATACTGAAAGTATCGATACCTACTCAGTATCGGCAAAGTATCGAGTACTTACTTAATTGTTTTCATCTTCTCTTTTGAGAGATACTTCCCTTTTTTGTTGTAAAATGTCGTATGATAAGGTCTTATCATGGTTTAAAACAGGGATGGGCAAATTTTGTACAATTTGTAAGACTGCCGAAAGCACGATACTGCATTTGGACGGTTGCCGAAAGCATGAGAGCTCATTTGAAAGATTGGTGAAGGCAAGACGCCGCAGTTAGCTAACTTGATTTGTTGCAGAAGTCAAACCGCCGCCTTTGGTTTGTTGCTGAAGGCGCGTTTGACGTGTTGCCGAAGTGGTGATACTGTAGTTCAAAAACAATTCAACGACACTTGCTTGTTTGAAATGAAGCATTGATATGTACATACATACATACTTACGTACGTATGCACATTCCTCACAACAAGGGTTCAATCGATACCACTAAGGTATCACTCTAATGAGTACTTGCACTCAAAATACTGAAGGTATCGATACCTACTCAGTATCGGCAAAGTATCGAGTACTTACTTAATTGTTTTCATCTTCTCTTTTGAGAGATACTTCCCTTTTTTGTTGTAAAAGGTCGTATGATTACGTCTTATCATGGTTTAAAACAGGGATGGGCAAATTTTTGGCTCTTAAAGCCGTCAAAAAGCCATCAAATGCTACGCAAGAGCTGAATCAGTTCTCAGGGTAAAGGGGTGTACAAAATACATTAAAAGCATCATATATATTAGTAATGAGGGTCGGAGTACAAGAAATTTGAATACGCTCTTATTCCCCCCTTCATGCTGGCTCTTGATGTTACCCCTCATCTACCACCTAAATGCGCCAAGACGGCTCCTAAGTGCAAAAGGCTCCTGGGAGCCACTTTGCCCATCTCTGGTTTAAAACATTGTATGTCAAAATCAAATAAAAAGCCAATAAAGTTGCAGGTATAGAAAACGTATATATTTAAGTTATTAGTAAGAATACAAAATAATGATTAATTAATATTTGTGGCACATTACCAAGGAACAGTATTGGTTATAATTTTTTCAGTCCTATGAGTGTATAGGTCGCCCAATATGGATAAGTTTAGGACTTTTATTTTGGTTTTTATTTTCAAATTAGTTTTATTCACTTTTTTTATAAATAATATAGTTCGTTCCATAACAAAAACCTTGTTAATCCAAGTTTAAAACTTTGTACAAAAATGAAAAGCAAATCAACCAAGTTTCATCAAAGAACGTAAATAATAAGAATGGACAACTTGTGCCTTCTCTTTTGCGCCAATACGTTTTCATCAATATTTCACACTTTTTATTCTGAATAAAAAGTGTTTAATTTTGGTAAAACTTTGATTTTCTTTTAATTTTTGTACAAAATTTGAAACTTGGATTTACTTGGTTTTTGTCATAGAATGAACTATATTTTTTATAAAGAAGTAACTAAAATTAATTTGAAAATAAAAAAAAAAATCCGACACTTATCCATAACATCACCTCTATAAGTATACAGCACACTGCTGTACTACGTGACCGCACTTTCCGAGAAAACTCTAATAACAGGCGTCATTTGTTGAGTTGCTGTTGCAATGAAATTACTCTTTCGATACCAAGTACTTTTTTTCGATACTTACTCGATACCGAACAAAAAGGTATCGAGTAAAAAAATACTTGGTATCAAAAGAAAAGTATGGAGTATTTACTTGTATCGATTGAACCCTACTCACAACTAGCCAGCAGTGACCAAAGCAATTGAATGGTAGACGCGCTATAAATACATGCATACGAGACGATACAATACCCTTACCACATTCGTTGTGATTCCAGCACCAAGTCAAATGGCTTTCAGCAACAAGTCAGATGATTTTCAGCAACAAGTCAAACGACATCTGCGACGAATGATGAGCTCTCATGCTTTCGGAACCGATCAACTGCCGCGTTTGCTAGTTTCGTGCACGATCATTCGGAGTACAGGTTGCCGAAGTCAATAGGTTTGTATAGTTACCAATAGTCAGTACTAATTTTGTACTGGAACCTGCAAATTTTTACTGGAAAAGTGTATGATAACCTAAAAAATTTGCAAGAGAGCACTGAATTGAGAGCGTAATAACACGGGAGAGCTGCAAATTCTTGCTAGTGAAATTTTTACTAGCAGAAACTAGTTGGCAGAAGAAGAAGAATAAATGTCAAAAGCCGCCATTTGTTGATTTGTTTTAGCACAAACAAAAGTAAAATGAGTGAAATCAAAATATTAATGATGTACTAGACTGTGTAAGTGCATGTGTGAAAAACAAAGAGTTTAAAACTGATTTATAAATAGTAAAATGTTTACAGCAGAATATCAAAAGGGTGCAACAACTATTCACTTGCAAGTTTTTACTAGTTTTTCGTTCAGTAACTTTTTCTGCTAGTTTTCTCTTCTTGTAAACTTTACGCTCTATTTTGCTTTTACGCTCTGGCTGCAATGTTTTACTGGAGAAGCTACTATACAAACCTAATATCAGTATGAGCTGTTATAAGTATCGTCCACTTGTGGTGGCTGTATTTGCAAGACAGCACGCTTTGCGCTGGTGTTCAGCCATCCACTGATATCTTTTAGGTATCGATCAGTGTTGCCGCGAATCATTTTTAGTGGTAGCCAAATTCCTTTTAAAAAATGGCTAAAAAAAGTCGTTGTGGCTAAAAATGGTAGCTAAAGTATTTTACCTACATATACATATCTAAGTATACACGCAAACATTTTCAATAAGTAATGATATAGAAAAACAATGTACTCTGGAAAATAGCTAATATTTTATCCAACCAAAAACCTTTTGGTGTAAAAGGGGAAATATACGAAACCAGCTTGCTGGCTCCATCAAATGATTTTACCATCAGCCTCGAAGCTTATAACTTACCAGCATGCTGGTACATTATCTATTTCTTTACAAATAAGGTCCAGGAATGATTGAAATGATTTGAGCCGAAATTTCATAATTTTTCTACTATTTTATTAAACACTGTGTTTTTTTTTATATTCACAACTGCAATATGGTGAACTTTAAGCTTCCACAAACACGGCTTTGCAAGAAATTTCTGCCAAAATACTTTTTACTTAGAAAAATTAGCTAATTTCACCATTCACGACACAAGCAAGCTGGTGCAATCATAACATTCTCAAATAGTTTTTGAAGTCGCACCAGCTGCTGGTACAATCACACCACAAGAACATAAACGGTCAATCGACTTAATGGGCCATTTAACAAATTAATCATATTAAGGGCCGTAAACTTATACGTTTTAAACTATAGTTATGTCGTTAATGGATGAATTAACGGCCCTAACACTATGTATTAGTATGTATGTAAAAAACCTAAGGAACATACAATACATATATGTATATATATATCAGCATTTCTTAGTTTAAAAATTCATCTCTTACTTAATGAAAAAAATCCAGCCACCAAAGGATTAAAACGGCAACACTGGTATCGATACTATTAAGTCGATGTTCAGACACGAAAACTTTTGTTGCGGAAACTCGAAGCTTGTTGGGGAGAGAGCGACGAGGAAAGGGGACGGGTACCGAGTCGCCCGTACTCGGGAAACACGCTTTGTGCTTTCGTTCGTCTGAGTAATTCAAGTTGGCGGTTCACAGCTGAAAACAACAATTGTGTACAAAAGAGTTTCTGTGTGTGAATGCAAAGAGCAACACCGAAAGCGAAATCGCCGATAATAAGTAACTCGAGTTTCCGTGTTTGAACGCAGACTTATGCGGCGTTTTTGCCGCATTTAAAATGCGACATTTAGCACTTTCGAACATATTTTTTTGATGAGCGTTCATGCTATCGCATTTAGCAAATGTACATTTACGCGAGTTCGAAATCGTATGCTTTTGACAAACAGCCGTGTTCCAGTCGCTTATTAAGATCCGTATCTATTACGATCAATTCTTACGCAGAAGATAATGTGCAAAAGCCGTACTGAAAAGGAAAAACTTAATTTTAAACCAAAAATTCAATACAAAAACTTGAATTGTTTTAACCATAACCGAACATTTGTTTATGTATATATTCATCTATCGGCGCTGTCAATTCAAATTTCCTCACTTAATTAGGAAACAAAACAAACAGAGTTGATCACGAATTGATCCGGATTTCTATCAGCACCACATCGATGTTGAATTTGCATAACTTTTTTTTTATCCAAATAATGTAAAATAATAAATGAAATCTCGATCGGCGATCACTAAAGCGCAGCTGGTCACTGTATACTCGAAAAAGCAATGTTTCCACTTTTTCTCATTAAACCATCTCCGAATCGTGGAAATTTTGGAAGATCACAGGGTTGCTTTTTGCATTTAGGTGACGAATTTTATATGGATAAATGTACATTTAGAGTAGCATTTAGAGCTAAATGTGCTTTTACGCGTAAGCAAAAACAGCCCATAAGTCTACGCGCTGCTCAGTCATAAAAAGCAGCAGTATTGATTGAGTATGAAACAGTTGACGTTTAACCAATGCCAATCCCTGATACGTATCACCTTTGAGGTATATGGAGCAAAACGGCAACACTGATAGTAACGTATCTTCACAATGGTCGCGTTCATAAGACGTAGCTGTTTAGCTTATCTGCTACGAAACTGCTGGCAACTGTTGAACCCAACAATTACGTCTTAGAAACGGATTGATGAATATGTTGCCAAATGAACAGCTGATAAATGTAAACTGTNATAAAAAAACACAAGAGCGGGTTTGGATGAAAAATACGACAGATAGTACGCGAGCAAGCTTCCGAAACGTACGCGGCGGCGGTTGTTCTTCGACTGTGTGTGTGATGTTGCTGTGTGTGCGGTGACGTTGCCGATAAGGCAGCTGTGTGCTCCTTTGGCCACACTGACACGGCGTTGCCAGAGCGCCGCGTTGACGGAGGTGGAGACTTATTCCGAAAACTCGATCATGTTCTCAACATGTTCGCCCCCTCCCCTCCACCCGCCTGATGCGTTGTTGATTTTAGGGCGGCATCTAACTTGTCCAGGGCCGCCTTTGCTTCAGCTACCAGTCGCCGGAGTTTCTGTTGGCGTTGTTGAGCCGACCGGCTCTGCAGTGCCCGCGTGCGGCTTTGAGTTCGCCGCGCCTCTGAGCGCCGAGCCTGATGACCCAGCGAGCATCGACGGCAGCTGGACGCGGAGTCACACGCCCCCGTGGTGTGAGAAACGGCGAGGCAATTAATGCAGTACCGATGAGTCCGGGCGCACTCGCACCTCTCCTCCGGCTTCATCGCTAAGAATGCCCGGCACTGCCTCAGCACATGACGTTGACCACACAGACGGCACTTCTGTGGCTCTGGCCTTTTGCGGGTTCTGTAAGGACAGAAATCGATAGAAAAGACGATTGGATCAAGTATTTACTAAAAATGGGTGAGAAGAAAATACGTTGATAAAGGGTAGCTGTTATGTACTTATAGATACGGCTAAAGGGTAACTAATAGTGGGATACAAACTGTAGAGTATGACGGGTAAGCATAGCGTTAGGCGGTTGGAAACACACACAGTTTCGTAATGTTCCGGGTAATGGTTCCATTTTGAGTTTTTATTTCTACAACACGAACGTTTTTATCTGAACCCGGATGCAATTGGATTACACGCCCAAAACGCCACTCATTGGGGGGTAATAAATCGTCTTTTATTACCACTAGATCACCTTCTTCGATATTCTGCTGTGGGCGCTTCCATTTGTAGCGTTTATGCAGCTCCTTGAGGTACTCGTTCTTCCATCGGATGCTAAATTGGTGATGCAGTGCCTTAAGTCTTTGCCATTTGTTGATCAAAGAAAGATGTTCAACGTTTTGTTCGGGTAGTAACAGGAGTGGTGCTCCGCGTAAGAAATGTCCTGGGGTTAACACAAGGGGATCCTGCGGATCTTCTGAAATAGGGGAGAGCGGTCTGGAATTGAAGACCGCCTCTATCCGAACCAGAAGAGTAGCAAGTTCCTCAAACGAGAATTTTTGACCCCCCGCTACTTTTGTAAAATGTATTTGTTAAAATATGAGTAAATTTAGCTGCCATATGTGCATTAATATATACATACACATGTATAAGAGATAATCACTGAATTAATAGAGTGTGACTGCACAGTAGAATGTCCGTAGTTAAGAAAAGTAGAATGAATTAAGCTCCCGTCAAGTTTACACGCATATAAGCTGCGCTTAGATCTATAAGTAAATTGAAGTGAATTTAGTTGAATAAAAGTTATATTGAAATATGAATCAACCTCGTATATTTAATTAAATAAGTTAATACAAGATTAAGCAACCTCGGATCTCAACATGGTAGCAGAGCAGAGGTTCGAGTTGTGACTAGTGTGAAAATCTACATACATACATTAAGGTATGGGAACACGTGGCAGTGAAGTAAAAGGTGACTTGGATGTGAAAGAGGAACTAACTGATACTAGTGAAAACTTAACAATTAAAAAGAAATTTGAAAAACGATTTTTGGAAAGTGTTAGGAAAATTATAACTTTAAACAGAATAATTAAAGTGTTTAAAGAAAACGAGCAAAGAATTAGACGAGTAGACATGGCGGACAGGTTCAAAATGACCTTACTAATTTTCNTACATACATTAAGGTATGGGAACACGTGGCAGTGAAGTAAAAGGTGACTTGGATGTGAAAGAGGAACTAACTGATACTAGTGAAAACTTAACAATTAAAAAGAAATTTGAAAAACGATTTTTGGAAAGTGTTAGGAAAATTATAACTTTAAACAGAATAATTAAAGTGTTTAAAGAAAACGAGCAAAGAATTAGACGAGTAGACATGGCAGACGAGTTCAAAATGACCTTACCAATTTTTGATGGTCACGACTACAGTACCTGGAAGAAGAGAATTACTGTATTTCTGAGAATGAAAAAATGTGAAAAGGTCATTCAGCGAGAGAAAGAACCAGAGGAAAATGAAGCCACGTGGAATGATACGGACTTAAAAGCAATGAATTATATATATAGTGCGTTATCAAATAGACAAATGGAATTTGTAGATGAAGAAACAACGAGTTATGGAATATTGAAGAAATTAGATAAATTATATTTTCGTGAATCAACCGCGTTACAGATTTGTGTGAGGAACAAATTGGAAATAATTAAATTGAAAGACTATACGGATATATGTGAGTTCTACAGTGACTTTGAAAAATTAATAATTGAATTGAAAAATGCTGGTGCTACAGTGACAGAAAAAGAAAAATTGAATTGTATGTTGAGGACGCTTCCAAGTTCTTTAAGGCATATTGGAGACTTAATTGACGTGCTGCCAGAAAACGAAAAGACAGTGGACTATTTAATCAGTAAAGTCAAAATGTACGAAGAAAGAGAAAATGATGGAAAAGGAAATTCAATAAATAAAAGTGGAAATTCAAATGTATTTAAGAGTGAATTGAAGAAGGACAGAACATGTTACAAATGTGGAAAAACCGGGCACGTTCAGTATGAGTGCACGAGCCAGTTAAATGCTGGAAATTCATGGAGGGGTTCGAGAGAGCGGGAAAGCAACAAGCGCGAGGATGCGCTCGCTACCATCCTCAGCAAGATGGCAGCAGTCAAAGAAGATACAGCGGAAATTACAGAAGCCGAGGAATATGTCAACGGGGGCGAGGCGGTCAACAGCGGCAAGATCGTCAGAGCACAAGCCAAGGCACGATGACTTTCANGTTCGAGAGGAGCGGGAAAGCAACAAGCGCGAGGAGGCGCTCGCTACCATCATCAGCAAGATGGCAGCAGTCAAAGAAGATACAGCGGAAATTACAGAAGCCGGCAAGATCGTCAGAGCACAAGCCAAGGCACGATGACTTTCATGACCGAAGTATACAATAGAGTTGCCTACAATGTCGAGGTAAATAATTGCGAAAATATATTAGAATGGGTCTTAGACAGTGGATGGATGCTCTAACCATATTATTAATGACGACAAATATTTTGTAAAGTTGAATAAATTAGAAAATCCGATTAAGGTAAAAGTTGGTGATGGTCGCACATTAAAAGCTACTAGTGTTGGAGATATAAAAGCTAAATTTGTAACGAATTTTAATGAAACGGAAATTGAATTAAAAGATGTATTGTTTGTTAAAGAAATGGATAGGAATTTAATGAGCTTTGGTAAAATTGCGAATAAAGCAAGAATTGTTTCAATGGGAAATACCTCAAAAATTTTCACTAGAGAAAATGATTTAATAGCTGTTGCTATTAAGGAAAATAATTTGTATAAAATAAATACTGTCTTAGAAAATAACCAGAATTATGTAACCGAAAACGTAAATATTGCTATGACTTTGAAAGAAAGATATCATAGAATGTTGGGACATGTGAATTTCAAGTATTTAAATATTTTGAGTCAAAAAACCTTACTCGACGGTTTACCAAGAAACTTTGAGAGCGAATATTTGAAGTGCGGTCCATGTNATTTGAAGTGCGGTACATGCGTACAAAATAAAATGACGAATACGAGTTTTGAGAATAACAGGCACAGAGCTAGGGACATAGGAGAAATTATTCACGCAGATGTTAACGGGCCACATCAGGCAATAGGCTATCAGGGTGAAAGATATTTTCTCATCTTAATTGATGATTACAGTAAAGCCGGAAAAGTTTATACAATCAAAGGAAAAGATGAAGTTTATGATTGTATTATTACATATGTGAATCAATTAGAAAATTTAACTGGAAAAAAAGTAAAAAAACTAAGATGTGACAAATATACATATTTCAAATATATATATTTCGCTAAAGAGAAAGGAATTTACATCGAACCGTGTCCTCCGTATGTTCACGAACTGAACGGAACTGCCGAGCGGTACAATAGGTCGTTGATGGAAACCGCGAGATGCTTACTAGCAGATGCTAAAATAAATATTAGATTTTGGCCAGAAGTAGTTAAACCAGCTGTTTATTTAAAAAACAGGACGTTAGCAAATACCCTTGAGGATAAGACTCCGTATGAAATTATGATGGGAGAAAAGCCCGACATTAAACATTTAAAACTATAAGGAAGTAGAGTTTTTGTTAGAGTTCCGGAGGTCAAGAGAAAAAGTAAATGGGATAGAAAAGCGGATTTAGGAGTTTTAGTCGGTTATGAATAAATAATAAAATAACGATCGCTACTCATGTAGATATAGTTGATGAAAATTTAAATTTAGTTGGATTCACAGATAACGATGAAATTAATGAAAATGAGTTGGGTAATAATGGGATTGATCAGGAACTTGAAAAAGAAAAGAGAGAATCTGAAAATAGTGACTTAGGAGAAAATGAGAATGTGAGCAGTTTACCAAGTACTAGTAGAGACAAAAATATAGCGATACCAAGAAGGTCAGAAAGGAAGATAAGTCCAGTAAATAGATACGGTAGTCCAATAACGAACTGTATTTACGTAAATTATGTAAGCGTTGATACCCCGGAAACATATAACGAAGCGATAGATTGTAATGATAGTGAAACATGGCGAGATGCGATGAATAGAGAAATTGAATGTTTGGATAACAATGATACGTGGAAATTAGTTGAAAAGCCGATAGATAAAAAAATTTTGGATTTAAAATGGGTTTATACAAAAAAATATGAAAACAAATTTAAAGCAAGAATTGTAGTAAAAGGTTTTCAACAAAGAGAAATTTTGGAAGATATATATTCGCCGGTAGCTAGAACACAGACTTTGAAAATTTTGCTAAATTACTGTGTGCAAAATCAATGTGCGATAAATCAAATGGATGTCGAGTCAGCGTTCCTAAACGGAAAAATAAAATCTGAAGTGTATGTAAGACAACCACAAGGTTACGACGATAATACTGGAAGAGTAAGTAAACTCGAAAAAGCCTTGTATGGACTACGCGAACGCCCACGAGCGTGGTATGAATGTTTGGATGAGTATTTGAGAGTGTAGTCGTTGGTCCGCTATTAACAAATTTAACGCGTTCAGAATTCAGCTACTATGAAAAATAAAAGTCTTTGATTTACTATTTTGTACGAAGAACGGAACGGTTTATTTTGCTGTGTGTTTCACCGGTTGCTGACCAACGAATGTTGGGCCAGTAAAAGGCAAAGACGGAGCAAACTAACAGCAGCGAAAATATGTACATAAGTATGTGAATTCAAATTCATCCAAAATAGGATAACGGCAAATTGTACATGCATATGTATATAAGCAAATTTCAATTGTACATATGTAAGTGTTTATGAATGTACATACATAAGGCAAACTTCAAATTTATACATAGCAAAGCAAATACAATAAGAAAAGAATACAAAGCAAATATGATAAATGAAGAATTCGAAAATATAAATCAGTCACAATGGATGATAGGGTAAGCGGGCGTTCTGCGACAGAGAGGTTTAGGATTTAAACGCAGTAAAATTGATTATTGCTTGTACTATATGGAAAATAACAATGAGAAAATTTATTTGATAATTTTCGTAGATGATTTGCTCATTTGTGGCAGGAGTAGAAAATTAGTAGAAGTTATCAAAAGGAAGTTATCTGTGAAATTTCGAATGAAAGATATGGGCCGGATAAAAACGTATTTAGGTATTAATATTGACTATGATTGCGAAAAGAATATTATGACATTAGACCAGGAAAACTATATCGAGTCCTTAGCAAACAAAATTTGAAATTGAAAATGCGAAATTGTATGCGACTCCGATGGAACAAAATTTAAAGTGTGTGCCTGCTTTATCAGTTTCTAATGATATTAAGTATAGAAATTTAATTGGAGCCCTGTTGTATATAAGTTCGAGCACAAGACCAGATATTTGTTATTATGTAAATTATTTAAGCCGATTTCAGAATTGTTATGCTCACAGTCATTATAAGTACGCATTAAGAATATTAAAATATTTATATTATACTAAAAGGTTGAAGCTTAAATTTGAGAAGAATTTAAATTGTGATATATTAGACAGTTGCGTTGATGCCGATTGGGCAGGAGATATTAGTGATAGGAAATCCACGACAGGATATGTTATTAGAATTTATGGCAATACTATATTTTGGAAATCGAAAAAGCAAGATATTGTAACGAAATCTTCAACGGAGGCTGAGTATGTAGCTCTGTCAGTATGTGTAAGTGAGCTAAAATTAATTAAGGAATTACTGAAAGAGTTTGGAATTCAAATGAAAGATCCGATACGAATTTATGAGGATAATGCTGGCGGTATTAGTATAAGTAAATTTGGAAACTTAACAAAGAAGTCTAAGTATATAGAAACACACTATCATTTTGTAAATGAAAACTATTTAATCGGAGAAATCGATGTGCTTAAAATAGATTCAGAAAAAAATCCAGCAGATATGTTTACAAAGTCGTTAGGACGAATCAAATTTGAAAAATTTAGAGAAATTTTAAAGTTATGCTAAAATGTAAACAATGGAAAGACTAAATTTAAGGAGGCGTANTCTTGATGTTAGTGTTAAAATATGAGTAAATTTAGCTGCCATATGTGCATAAATATATACATACACATGTATAAGAGAGAATCACTGAATTAATAGAGTGTGACTGCACAGTAGAATGTCCGTAGTAAAGAAAAGTAGAATGAATTAAGCTCCCGGCAAGTTTACACGCATATAAGCTGCGCTTAGATCTATAAGTAAATTGAAGTGAATTTAGTTGAATAAAAGTTATATTGAAATATGAATCAACCTCGTGTATTTAATTAAATAAGTTAATACAAGATTAAACAACCTGGGATCTCACGGCGGCTTCCCATAGACCTCCCATGTGTGGAGCGTATGGCGGTATAAATTTCCATGGGAATCCATGAAGGGCATATCTTTCTGCGACGTCTGTAGCTGCTGCATTGAGGAACGTGGCGAAATCTCGTTGTAGTGCTTATTGGGCGCCAACGAAGGTTTTCCCATTATCGGAGAGGATCTGGTGAGGTATGCCACGACGGCCGATGAAGCGTGCAAAGGCTGCGTTAAAGGCGTTCGTGCTGAGGTCGGAACACAGTTCTAAATGAACGGCCTTTGTCGAGAAACATACAAACACACAGACATACGCCTTCACATATGAAGCTCGTCGAAGTGGGGACGATTTTACTAAGAACGGGCCAGCGAAATCGACTCCTGTTGTGGGGAAGGACAAGGAGTATGTTGATATATCGGGTGGCAAGGCTGCCATTACCTGCGACCTCATCTGCTGTTTATAGATGGTGCAAGTTTTTCAATGAAATATACACTCTTGCTGTACCATCCGGACCATCAGCTGTTTCTCCGCACGTAGTAGGGTCGAATGGAGAAAGTCTAAAAGAAGACAGCAAAAACGAGAGTTTTCGGGTATAATAATTGGGTGCCGTTCATTGTAGCTGAGGGCGGCATAGGAATGTCGACCATTTACTCTCATTATTCCTGCTTTGTCCAACATTGGGTTTAATGTCAAAAGGGGGCTCTTTCTGCTGACTGGCTTCGAAGCTTCCAGCAGAGCTATTGTGTCCCCATAATGACTTCGTTGGGATTGGATGGTTAGTTTGGCTTTTGCATCATTCACTTCCTCTTGGGTTAGGGTAACTGTGGCTGGGATTAATTGTTTTCGTGCCTTCCGAATGAAAGGAAACATATAGGGGACGGTTCTGAGCGCGCGAGAAAACGACGAGAACCGGTCGAGTATATCCATATCCTTGTCTTCCATGGTGTGAAATACCTCTGCGCGTCGCTGTTCCGGGGGGGCTGGAAGGTGGGACACAGCTTTCGGCCACGATGTTGACGACCGTATGAGCCAGTTGGGTCCTTCCCACCATAGTGGACATTCCACCAAGTCCTGTGGTTTGCAGCCTCGTGTGCCCAAATCCGCTGGATTGGAGAGTAGTACTGCTCCGCAGAGTTCTAACCGTGGAAGACTTACGGTGTGTAAGGGTGCTACCTTGCTTTTAGCGGCTAACAAATGCGATGAAAACGTGTTTTCGCTATTTTGTACTCTTAAATAGACGCAAGCACAAAAGGCTTTTTCGGAGGCATCTGAAAATCCATGCAGTTGGATGGGTTTGTCGGGGGTATACTGTACCCAACGGGGAATTTTAATGTTCTCAATTTTGGTTAAATTTTCTTAAAAGGCATTCCATTTTTGAAGGGCCCCGGGTTTGATGTTCTCGTCCCAATCAGTTCCCGCCATCCAGAGTTGCTGTAACAGCATTTTTGCAAGGATCATTATTGGCGTTAGCCATCCTGCGGGATCGAACAATTTCGCTACTGCTGATAAAATCTATCTTTTTGTGCATGAGTGCGCTGCTAAAAGAGGGTCGTATGCATATGTAACGGTGTCTTTTAGAGCATTCCATTGGATTCCGAGCGTTTTTGTGGAGCTTGCCTCTTGGAATTTGAGAAAATCGACATCTAATAGGTCTGAGTCGTGAATTGGCTCTAAAATTTCCGGGTGGTTTGCCGACATTTTTCTCAAAGGGAATCCTGCTGATTTCAGGGCTTCGGTAACTTGGGTCATCGCGTTTAGAGTGGACTCTATATCGTGACCACCTGATAGAATATCATCAACATACGTTTCATGTAAAAGTATGCTTTTTGCGAGAGGATATTCGCTTTGGCAGTCTTCAGCGAGTTGGTGTAGGGTTCTTATTGCCAAATATGGTGCACAATTAACACCAAATGTGACTGTCTTCAGTCGAAAATCTTCTATAGGCATATTATGGTCTTTGCGAAAGACGATTCGCTGGAAATCTTGGTCTTCTTTATGAACTAGTATGAATACGAACTTATATAGTCGCCATTTGAGAATAACGAGCATTAGGTCGTTTTGTAGTATGGGGCCTGTGTGGAGAATGTCGTTCAATGAATTGCCAGAGTGAGATAATTTGGAGGCGTTGAAGACAACTCGCACCTTTGTGGTTTTGCTGTCTGGTTTTATGACAGCATGATGGGGTAAATAAAAGGAAAAATGTTTCCCGCTTTTTACTATTTCTTGAGGGGAGGCGTGTTCCATGTGATCCATGGTCAAGTATTCATTTAAGACTTCAAAATATTTCTCTCGTAGTTCATGTTTCCTTTCTAGGGTCCGCTCGATGCTGATGTACTGCTGCTGTGATGCTGATCGGGAGTGACCGGGTGCCAGGTTTTCCGGGAATTCCGCTTTGAATGGCAATTTTACTACATAGCGTCCATCTTCTTGGCGGATTGTGGTTGTCCTGTATAGTATTTCGCAGTATTCGTCATCTTCTGATCGTGGCTGGGTGGGGCGAACTTCTTCCTGTTCCCAAAATTTCTTTAAAAGTCGATTGAGGGGGTCATCGGAGCATTCCGTGACGTGGGTACTAAACGTTGCGACTTTTTCAGCTACTGGACCGCTCAATATCCATCCGAAGATCGTGTTTTGGGCGAGCAATGTTCCACTTACATTATGTTGCAGTCCTTCGGTAAGAATTTCCGGGATGATATCGCTGCCTATTACCACATCGATTTTAGATGGTGTCAAACAATGAGGGTCAGCCAATGTTAAATCCGCCAATTCTCCGAGATCGATACTTGATACTTTCGCTGTGGGCAAGAAGTGAGTGAGTTTTGGCAGTATTATTGCTTGTGCGTCTACTTTTAGGGCTAAATCTGATGAACAAAATGTTATTTCGCAGATCTCATTTGAGTTTCTTACCACCATTCCACCCTTTCCGGATATTTGGTGTAGAGACTTTCTTGTGGGTAGGCCAAGGAGCTTTTGTATACGGGATGATACAAACGTTTTTTGGGAACCTTGGTCTATTAGGGCGCGAATTTTATGGAATTCGCCAGCAAAGTATATGGGGACTATTGCTGTTGGTAGTTGGGTGGTTCCTTTGTCACTCGAAAAGTGAGTGGAAACCTTGTTTGTGTCCTGTGCGGGACTTGCGGCTGAAGACGCCCTTGCGGCGGCTTTCGATGATGAGGGCCGCTCGCTGCCCGTTCTGCTAAGGGTGTCGGCTTGTGCCCTGGGCTGCGTATGAAGTAAAGAGTGATGCCTCTTTTGGCAATAGACGCACGTGAAACTGCTCTGNTGATACAAAGGTTTTTTGGGAACCTTGGTCTATTAGGGCGCGAATTTTATGGAATTCGCCAGCAAAGTATATGGGGACTATTGCTGTTGGTAGTAGGGTGGTTCCTTTGTCACTCGAAAAGTGAGTGGAAACCTTGTTTGTGTCCTGTGCGGGACTTGCGGCTGACGACGCCCTTGCGGCGGCTTTCGATGAAGAGGGCCGCTCGCTGTCCGTTCTGCTAAGGGTGTTGGCTTGTGGCCTGGGCTGCGTATGAAGTAAAGAGTGATGCCTCTTTTGGCAATAGACGCACGTGAAACTGCTCTGACACTCATTCTTGAGATGTGAAAAGGAAAGGTAATTTTCGCAAGATTTCATCGCGTGGTTTTGATTACATAATCTACAAGAGACGGTTTTGTTGAACTCCGCATGATATGCATGAGCTCTATTTTCATTGAGAGGGGTCGAGTTGTGATTCACCGTTCTTGGTGTAAAATTCGAAAATTGGGGTTTTGCCTTGTCTGGTCTATAGCTACTTAACCTTTCTACTACCTCGTATCTGCTGGTCAAAAATTTGTTCATATCTGCCCAAAGCGGTAGTTCCTTCCGGGAGCTGAGGGACTGTTCCCATAGCGAAAGGCTTTCACTTGGCAGTTTGGATGAACACAGGTATACCAGGATTGGGTCCCTTGTTGTTGGGTCCGTTGTTGGGATTCCTTGTGTTGCTAGGATTGACATGCAATTGTTGATTGTGGTCTGCATATTCTGTAGTTGTTCTCCGTTTTCTGTGTATATTGCAGGCAGGTTTAATAGGGTTTTCAGCTGGTTGTCGACCAATATCCTACGATTTTCGTACCGTGATCTCAACGCCTCCCATGCAAGCTCGAAATTTTCATTGCTCAATGGGTATTGCTTTACCATGAGCCCCGCTTGTCCCTTTGTTTTTAGGCGTAGGTGGTAAAGTTTTTGAGCAGGTGTTAGTTTTGGGTGGTTTTTATAGACTGCCGTGAACATGTCTCTGAATGCTGGCCAGTCTTCGTACCCACCGTGGAAGACTTCGGTGTCGCACGGTGGTACCTTAAGATAAAAACCATTGGAGTGGGAATCATTTGTAGGGTGGTTGGAAGTTGCTTGTTGGCTGGTGCTAGCAGTACTAAAAAGCTGTAAAGCTTCTAAAATTTCGGATTTACATGTTTGATAGCTTTCCATGCATTTAGAGACAGAGCCGCTTAGTTCTGTATAGCTATCGGAGAAGCTGATTTCTCTATGGGACTCTAGCACCTTTGCCCATGTTTTCTCAAGGTCCTCTAATTTTACCTTTAGTAAAAATTCAGACAAGTCGGTTGCTTGAGAAGGGGACCATTTTGAACAGTAAACCTCTAATTGGTTACTGGCATAAATAAATTCTTTTAAACAGTGGTCAGCAGATGTAAGGGGGCTCGTATTCTCTGCAGTCTGTGGCATTTTCGCTAATTTTTTCTTCTTTGGTTAAAAATTAGTGAAATAAAATTTAAAATCTTGATAGAATGAAATTTGATTATACTTTGATATGTGTATTTAGGATTGTTCGCTGGGTTGTGTTTTATTTCGGGTCCCGCTGTTTTGTTTGCTGGGATAATATGCACTTGTCTCAGCGCGTCTGAGTACAAGCAGAAATATGTATATAGGCGTGTGGTTTGTTGTTGGCTCTGGGTTGAGCAAATTGAAAACCAAAAATATTTGCCGATAATAACTGTGGTGTACCAATGCCCTTTCAAATGCTGTGCTAATATGTATGCACTTGTCGATATATAACAAAGTACATGTATGTAAATATGTCGCCGGTGATGACGTGATGTTGTTTTCCTCAATTCGCTGCTGCTATGTGCACACACTGACTTTGTTAGGGTAGGTTTTGCTAGCGTAATCCACTCGCCAAGTGCGTTGGATTGCGTACAATATTGTTATACCCGAGCGCACTTGTGCACAAGGGTATTATAACTTTGTTCACATAACGGTTGTTTGTAACAGGCAAAACGAATCGAGATAGATATAGACAAATGTATACATAAATGATCAGAAT
>NW_016157527.1:151943-174066 GCF_001687245.7 Rhagoletis zephyria
CTTGAAATTTCAATATTTCGAAATTTAAGGACGCTAATTTACTTAAAATGTATACACCCCGGCTTATCATGTAGCGGTAGCTTTCGGAAAGGTGGAAAACATATATTTAATACTTGCGCCGGGTATTTAATGTTCGGCTCCGCCCGAACTTAGACTTTCTTACTTGTTTTTGGTATGTATTATTGCGAATACATATATGTATGTATGTTTAAATTTCATTTTGTGTTTTCTTCCTTAACTTTAGGATTTTTATTTTTTTTGTACGCCGGTATGTGCACTGCTCTTATGTACGTATGTACCTATCGATGTTGAATGTTTGTTAAATTTTTTTGTTTCAATGTCGCGGGTTGCTTTTTTGGCACCAAAGGACCATGTTTTGGGGTTAGCTTTACCGCGTAATTAATAACACGCACTGTTTTTTTTTGGTTGCACTAATTAAAAATTCAACTTTATTTTTCTGTGACAACAAATACAAGAGCGGGATGAAAAACAGAAAAAATTATACGCGAGCAGCCTTCCAAAATGTACGCGGCGGCGGTTGTTCTTCGACTGTGTCGATGTTGCTGTGTGTGCGGTGACGTTGCCTGTCGATAAGGCAGCCGTGTGGTCCTTTGGCCACACTGACACGGCGTTGCCAGAGCGCCGAGTTGGCGGAGGTGGAGACTTATTCGGAGAACTCGATCATGTTCTCAACATAAACAAATGAAATTGCAACAAATAGAGATAGTTGCGCCGATACTATTTAGAATTCAACGCTGAGCAGCCGCCGTGTTGAAAAAATCGTTCAATGTTACAATGAATTAAACAGTGTAAAATTATATAGCAAACATCTTAAAAGCATATATTTTGAAACGTAGTATTATTATAAAATATTTTAGTTACTTTATCACGTCAGTAATATAAAATATAATAAATTTGTTTGGCGTAAGTCTTTTCGATCAGCTGTTTAGGCTAAGCCCAACACGTTGAGTTCAGGTAGCGTAAAAATTTTCCGCTGGAAACAATGGCGGAAACCAACTGTTGGGCTGAGCGTAACTACTCAACTGTGCGTTTCTAAGACAAACAGCCAACGGTTACTCAACAGCTACGACTTATGAACGCGCCCAATGTGTTTTTATTCCACAATCAAAGCCTCTCAAATAAATGTTTGCTTGTGTTAGTAAAACCCTGGCATTGAGTAACCGGTCTCTAGTCACTAATAGTGACTTTTGGTGGTGAATTTGGATTTTGAGACTATTTGGTATTCAGTACGCTGTCTCACGTCCCTAGTCTCAAAAATAAGCCACTAATTTGTCAGCTGGCTAAGAGCAGGTCACAAAAATAGAAGTATGGAGGAAAAGCTTATTTCTTTCCATTTTTTTTAGAAAAAAACGAGAAAATGAAGCGAGGAAATTTGTTCAACAAGAATTTCATTAGGAAATAAACCAAATTACTTTAATATCACACAAATGTATTGAAAAAAAAAAATTATTTTTTTATTTTTAAAACATTAAAATCTAAAGATTGTTAAAAAATAAAATAAAATTAATAAAAAAAGAAAAAAAATACTAAATAAAAAAAATTAAAAATCTTCTATGCCCGAGGAGGACTTGAACCCGGACCCTCTCGGCTGCCAGCCTAATGCGTTGACCACGCGGCCATTGCGACTCTTTGAGCGGTGCGGGCAAAAGGCATACATAACCGCTATCAGTTGATTGTCTGTGTTTGCTTTCACCACACATTTTTGGTGAACTTTTTGTGATTCTCTCCTTCTGAATACCCAAATCGCCTCAAGTCACAAAAATAGCCACTAATTGCTAATCTCAAATTTAGTGACTTGAGATGAGACTGAATTACTGAATCCCAGGGTAAATGTACCCCGCAAAAAATTATATAAGCAGTTGCAAGAAATAGGGAATACTCTAGCGGCGCTCTTTGTATCGTTTATTTTATATGATCTATAGGCCTTATTATAAGGTAATTAAGGCCTTATTTTAAGGGCTTGTGTAAGCCTTTTTTGATATGGCCTATAAGACTTAGGCATAAATCATGATTCATTAATACAAGGTTCGATAAACTGACAGTTGTCTCTCTCGCACCGCTCCCTTAGCAGTGGCGCCGTGTTGCTTCTTTGCAAATTTACTTGGAAAAAGTGTAGCTTTGCTGTGAAATAGAAGTACATATAAGCTTTTGTGCAATAAGTTCATTCGTATATGCATATGCAGCACATTTAACTGATGAAAACATAAATTGTTTTTAAATTGGATGTTTACATAAATCTCATAGTAGTTTTATTTTAATTTTGAGTCCTTTAGCAGTTTTTATACAGCTAAATAGCACATAAATTACGTAATTCACGTAGATATATTAATATTTCGTTTAAAATGCCAGATTTCCTGCAAATACATTAGAATTTACAAAAGGAATTTCACTACTAATTGCCTACTTTGCGTACTTTTCTACTACCATTTTCGCAACAAGGGATTGCATTATTCCCCTTTCTCGCTCCTTCGTAAATGCAACCTTTTGTAAGGGAGTGTCAAACCGCGGCTGTCAATAATTATCTAACCTTGTATTATTGAATCGTGGGCATACATAAGGGGATCTCTCAGAGAGAGACAGAAAACCTTATGAACTGAAGACATCAGCACAACGAAATGTGGTGTTGATTCAAACTCAACATTTGAAAGCACATTTACATGTATGGCTGTAGCTGAGTGTGCAATGGGGTGGTCCAAAAATACACATTAAAAAGTAAAGTCGGAATTTTTATGCTCTCACCCCCTATGATTGTTCTATACTGAAAACAATATACCCCTATTTTTTTTTTTTTAAATCCAAAAATATTTAGAGGTCGCTCAAAGCGCCCAAAGTTTTCCATGTATTTTGTATCGGGAAAAAGCAACTTTTCGTAGAAATGGTATAGAATTCTTAAAAATCAATATTTTTCTACCGGATAACTTTGTTTCTCAGCAGCAGATTCCCAGTAATAATACTTAATTGTTTACTTAACCATTTTTTCATCGCAACTATAATTTATAGGTCCGCCAAAAACCCAAAAAACCCTGAACAATTAAATAGGGGTACCAATAAAACACCTTTAGTATTAAAAAATGGTAAAATAAACAATTGGGTATTATTATTGAAAGTCTCCTGAAGATAACCAGAGTCCGATCCGATCGAAAAATATTGGTTTTCAAGAATTCCATACCATTTACTCGAAAAGTTATTTTTTCCATATAAAGATACATGGAAAACTTTGAGCGCTTTGAGCGACCTCTAAATATTTTTTGATTTCAAAATAAAAAATAGGGGTATACTCTTCTTCGATATAAAACAATCCTAGGGGTTAAGAGCATTACAATTCTGACTTTACTATTTTTTTGGACCACCCTAGTGTGCAAAGATGCTTGACACAATTGGTTGCTACCAAGGCTGTCCGGGTTCAATCCCCATCAGACGGAATTTAAGATCTTTTTTTATTCTTAATTATGAAAAACCTCCCGTGATGCATTATTTTAAGGGCTTATTTCATGTGGCATATATGCCACATAATAAGGTACTATACTCCATATAATCGATTATTATGAGGAATTATATAAGCCTTTTTTTATATGAACTATAAGACTTAATCATAATGGTGTCTCTCAAAGAAAGAGAGCAAATCTTATGACCTGATGATATCAACACGACAAAATAAGGTGTGGAATAAGGAATGTTTCATACAACTGACTTTCCTTACAGATTTCAGGCATTAAATTATAAACCTTATGATCATATAAAATATGCTTTATATAAGCCGCAATTTTTTTGGAGGGATTGGTTGCTACCAAGGCTGACCGGGTTAAATCCCCATCAAACGGAACATGAAATTTAATATTGTTTTATTTTTTATTCTTAATTAAGAAAAAGTTCCCGTTATGCCTTATTTTAAGGGCTTATGTAAGTCTAATTTCATGTGGACTATAAGCTTTATAACCTTATATAAGCGTCGACCGCTGTAGTGTAGTGGTTAGCAGTGCGCGCTTTCACTCATCAGCACCTGGGTTCAAGCCCTGGTCAAAGCAACATCGCAAAAAATATGGAAGAAGGTTTTTTCTTAACAGCGGTCGTCCCTCGGCAGGCAATGGCAAAACTCCGAGTGTAGTTCTGCCAAGAAACAGCTTCTCATAAAAATACAATCGCCGTTCGGAGTCGGCGTAAAACGGTAGGTCCCTCCGCTTTGTGTGACAACATCAAGGCGCACGCCACAAGTAGGAGGAGAAGCCCGGCCAAACACTAACATATGTGTAAGCGCCTATCTATTATTATTATTATAAGCCTTATAATAAGGTAACTATACTCCATATAATCCATTATTATGAGGAATTATTAACCGACTTCCAAAAAAGGAGGAGGTTATCATTTCGTCGGAATATTTTTTTTTTATTTAACCGCATAACTTTGGACCACGTCAACCGATTTCGAGAGGTGGTCCCATTCTAATCTGGTTAAGATCCGATCAGTGGATCATGAGATATATATTTATATATTTTTTTTATATGAGAGTTGAAGTCGGTTTTTTTTTTGCAAAAAATTACTTGTAAAAGCCTTTTTATATGAATTATATGCGATACGATACGCGATCCGACATGCGATGCGACACGCGATACCATTATGTGATAGCTACACAAACTTTTGTGTCCTTATAAACTTGTTAATGAGTTAAATGAGTTGCTTCTCAACCGAGTTTAGACCTTTCGAATGATGGGTCTATGTTTATATCTATAAACTTTTAAAAAATTCAAGAGAAAAGTATATTTAATATCGAGTAAAACTGATGTTTATTTTTACAAAGTCGGCTAAAAATTAAATGAGATATTCAAATTTTCATGACAAAGTATTTCAGAATATTGCGTTCACTACAAGGAGAAATCGGTGAAAGCTGAATTAAAGAAAGGTTAAGCAAAAATTTTAGAGTTGTATAGCCAAAAATATTATTTTTCTTATGAAAGGTTGAATAACTTTCCCCGATTTTTTTTAAGTAAAAATCACTATATATTAAATGTTAATTTTGCACCAATTCAGGAGTAGTATAATTGCTTTATAAAATAGTGCATGAAAACTTTGTCAAATTTGAAAAATGATAAAAAAAAAATGAACACAGAAAATACACACAGATCTCTTAAGTTTTCTAAAAGTTTATATACATATATCATTGGAAAGGTCTAAACTCGGTATATAGTCAACTGAGTTACAAGCTTATAAGTGCGAAAAACCGGTTTTTTAACAGTAAATCAAGATTGTGTGGGTGTGTGACAAAAATTTCGTATCTCTGAAAAATAACATGACTTACCAGGTATTTTTACTTCATTACTTTTTGTACCATTGTGTTATAGAGCACACAAATTTGTACTTTCTCTATTTAATTTAAAAACTTATTAAATATAATAAAATAACACTCAAGAAAAAAACATATAAAAATATAACGAATAATCAAAAATAATTACCTACATACATACATAATTTCTTAGTATTTGTTACTATATCTGATTTTTTCTTTTAATGGTAAATGAGATGATAATTTCTTAATTGTTTCTAAGTACATTGATTTCTATTTATTTGAATATTTGAAGCAAAATAGTTAATCATTAACATTTAACCAAACACCAAATCTTTTTTGCTATTCAAAATCAAAAATAAATAGGTTTAAAATTATTGGATTCTTCAAATTTCTTTTTGAAGATGTGAAAACAAAGGCAAATAAACCACCACGTAAAATATTCTTTTGTGCATTTACCTGTGTCCTTGACCGCAGACGCTATATTTATCCATGCCAAACTAGTCATTCCTGTTCTACAGTAAATCTCACCTCGTTCAGAAAACCGTATCGCACGTGCGATATGCATGCAATATTATATCGCTGAGGTGTCGCACGTGCGATACACATGCGATATTATATCGCATCGGTGTCACTGTGGTACAAGTGTGCACAGTTTGCATCGCTTGCTACCAATTCCCACGTACTCAGCATGCCGATGTCGCATTCATATCGCATCGCGTATCGTATCGCATATCGCATCGCATATCGTATCGCTCTAATGTGCACCGTGCCTAAAGGCGCTGGCCCAATGCAGGCTTGCTTTGCACGCCTTGCTTACTTTAATTTGCTGTAATTTACTTCAAAAACTGGTTTGGCCAAATGGCGGCTTGGAACGCTGTCAAAACAACCAGCTGTGTAATTAAAAAGTCAATGTCTGTTTCCTTACACTAAGAATAATTTTGCAATCAAATTCCAGAAAATTAAAAAAAAGAAATACAAAACAATCTTTTCAGAATTATTTTTAAATGAATGTGAATTAATTTTTGCGTTTCAAAGGAATGATAGTAATTAAACATACATATATAACATATAGTTACAGTACAGTATTAGAAACAAAAAACTAAAAAAAAAATCGATTTTTCAAGAGACGACTTACCAGTAGTAAAGGACAACAGCGGATGCACATCGAGCTAGCCGCTGAAACATTTCGAAAGAGATTTGTTTCTCCTTTGACGTTGCGCTTTTCGTTGATAGACATTTGATCTTCGTAATTTTTTGGTAGTCCAAGTTACATATAATGCAGGATCGCCAATATATCATGATGATATTTTATTATTTAAAATTTTTAGTTATATAATGCTCAATACAAAATTTTATGTTTGTAGTTTGAAGATTTTTATTTTACTGATTTTAAAAACTTTTCATCTAGAAATTCTAATAAAATCTAAGAACAATTGAACAACAAATAAAAATTGTACAGGTATAAAAGAAGAAGGTATTTAAACCCTACATCTACATTTTATGAAGCCTCAAATTTTGACATAGAAAGTAAGAGAAATTAAGGACTAAGGTGCTTGTTTTATTTTTTCTCGTTTATATTCAATGAAAGATAAATTTTATAAATCCAAAAGAGGCCCCGAATATGCAATAAGGCCAAAATAATACGAAATTTTTTAACAGAGATCGAATGCTTCTGATTTGTATGGAGTTTTGCTTTGCTTTAAACACGCAAAATGTTGTATTCACAGTTCCTGTAAAATTTGTAAAATTGACCTTAGCAACTTTTCACTTTAAGCTAGCGACATGTTAAATATAAATATGGAAACATAGATTACTTTTTATTAAACTTTGAATTACTAATATTATACATATATTTTTTTGAATTACGTAAGACAATTTTGTACATAAGAGTCTGCAGCAGTTTGTTTGAATTGATTTAGAACGGGAACATGTCTTTTTGTCAAAAGCCTACGAAACGCTTTCAAATAAAACATTTGCCTATTTGAAACTTTTAGGCGCTTAACGCAAGTGAAGCAAAGCTGCCATTTGGCCACCCGTCATACGTTTTAGTAGGTTTGTTCCACAAGCTACTCGAAGTCACTTCGAGTTACACATACGCGTTCCACAAGTAAGTTTTATAGTTTGTTTGATATACGCTGAGAGTTTGAACTTTGCTCGAGTTTTTCTACAAGTAGCTTGTGTCCCTATTATACCTTATTACACCTTATTATTACTTATTATACCTTATTACTTACCTTATTATACCAAATAACTTTTGACAGTTTTCAAAGCTAAGCAAGCAAAGCAAGCCTGCATTGGCTTTATGCTTAGGCATAAGGGTGTCTCTCAGAGAAAGAGAGCAAACCTTATGACCTGATGACACCAACACAATTCTTATTGTACTAATGTAACTCTTTGTTGATAAATAAATTCAAATTCAAATACCAACACGGCGAAATAAGGTGTGGAATAAGGAATGTTGCTTACCACTGACTTTCCTTACAGATTTCAGGCATTAAATTGTAAACCTTATGATCACATAAAACAAGTAATTTTTAGCAAAAAAAACCGACTTCAACTCTCATATAAATATATATATATATATATATATATCTCATGATCCACTGATCGGATCTTAACCAGATTAGTATGGGACCACCTCTGAGACACTACCTTTCCGATGCAAAAAGAATTTCGAAATCGGTTGACCAAAGTTATGCGGTAACATACATACAAAAATAAATAATAATAATAAATAAAATATTCCGACGAACTGATAACCTCCTCGTATTTTGGAAGTCGGTTAATAAGCTTTCTATAAGGCGCACATCTTTTGGAGGGCATATTTGTGAACTACTACAAACAAACAACAGTTAAGTCACTCCAGGTGCGGTTTAAATAAGAAATAAAAAAATACATTAAAATAATTCAACAACCAAACATTTTTTCCTGTTACACTTGTGGCGATCACCGAAGCCACTTTTAAAAGATGTACTCATAGGTTGCGTGCCTTCCTTTCCAGCGCCTTAGCCGATATGTAGCGTCTACACGTTATCCGCGATACAGCTCATGATCAAGTAGTACATACAACATACTGACGCATGCAATCCCAACAAGCAAAATAAACTTAAAGAAAGTTTTTTTTAAGTTTTCAATTATAAACATTAAGCTTACAAAACGTTGATTTTTTGTTTATAAAACGCTTGAAAGTAAGCGTAATATAATCGAAAAGGACATTGGTTATAAGCGTAGAAATATAAACGTAATAAATGTTCAAAAGAAAGCTTTTTATATGCGTAAAAGTGTAAACTTATAATAAAGGTTCAAAAAAAGTTTTTTATAAGCGTATGAATATAAACTTACTAAAAATTTTCAAAAGAAAGCTTTTTATAAACATTTTTATAACCCTTTATTTAAAGATATTTCATTAAAAACTCATACATAGATTGCTTAACATCTAGAAACTAAACGAAATGCGAATTTTCGGCGGACTCATCTACAGTCGCGAAAATATAAATAGGGAATAGACATTTTAGCATACAAATTCACAATAACACATACAAATTAAGCATAAAAAAGTTAATTGTTACATCTTGTTGCGTGCTTTCAATTACTTTCGGTTATTGGCAAATTGGAAAAGCGACATCGATGCAGCTATATATTCCGCTTCATCGCCCCCATTCTCATTGATGAACTTTTCTGAAAAAAATTTAATACATTTTTAATTGAATGTTAAACTAAGAAAGGATAAGGGGAACTCATCATTTGAAGACTCGAATGCTCCACCGATTAGCGCAGCGGGTCCTGGATTGGATTTTTTTTACCACATCGGCTTTATTTAGTTTTTTCTTTTAATAATATATTTTAAAAAACGTAAATACGCCACTTACGATTGGAAACATTTTATATTTACTACTTCATGTCGTTGGCATTTACATTTCATTTATAAGTTTAAGTTATTTATAAACATTCGCTCTCAAAATTTATTAAAGGTTTATTTAAAAAAACTTTTAATAAGCTTAATATTGAAAATGCTTATTTAACGCTTATTATAGCAAACTTAATTTTAGTTATTTTTAAAAACGTTTACTGAAATGCTTGTTGGGATACGATTTCATTTTCCCCACTTTTTTGCTTCTACAAACAGCACAGCGCCGCACCGTATTTTTTTGCTTTTAAAATTAAAATTAAATTTTGTAAAATATTGACGGTTATTGCACTGCTCCTGACTTTTTATTGTTTTCAAATGTCATTCTGTGGGGCTATTCTCAAACGAATTAGCTACAATTTTCGGATCGCTATCGCAAGTTGCCGACGTGTGTTATGAATGCCGCAAGGTTGAGATAGCGATACGATATTTGTCGCTAACTCGTTTGAGAATAGCTGCACTGGGTATACTGGGTACTCATCTATACGCGCATGTTTCATATTTAGGCAATTGGGCAACTTTGCGCAATGTGTTTCATGAGGATAATTTTATATTTTGTGCTATTTCTGACATTTAATTATTTGACGAATGTTGAACAGTTGAAACTCAAATTTAAGTAAAATTTGAGTCTTACCGGAATCATTTCTCAAAAGCGTAAACAAAATGAAATTTCCGTGACCAAATTGCAGCGCAAAGTTGCCTTTTTTATGAAAATGACTTTCCATACAAATTTTGACATTTCATTTGCGAGGGTTTAAAATTGCACAGTCTGCCCAGTTTGCGCGAGTATTGCGCTTTTAAATGAGTACCTTTTATATATCTGCACTCTAATGTTAGCGGATGTACTTTCAACGAACTGCCAATACATATATGATATACGTACATATTTATACACACATAAAGTTTGCTAACGCGTCCCGTATATTATTTTAATTAATAAGAAAAATATTAAGGATACTCATCTATACGCGCAAGTTTCATATTTGGGCAATTGGCACCTTTGCGCAGTGTTTCATGAGGACAATTTTATATTTTGTGCAATTTCTGACAGTTAGTTATTTGCCAGGTCTTAATTAAAAAAGTTTAACAACGTAAACTTAAATTTAAGGCTTACCTCAGTCATTTCGCAAATAAAAATGAAAGTAAACAAAATAGCTGATAGGTTGATTGAGTGACAAAATTGCCCCGCAAGGTTGCCCTTTTTGTGCACAAGGCTTTTCATAAAAATGTAGACATTTCATTTGCAATAGTTTAAAATTGCACAGTTTTCCCACTTTGCGAGGGTTTTGCGCCTTTAAACGAGTACCCTTATTGGAGGTATTATAATATGTATCTATAAAAAACGTGCATCTGCTTTGAAAGCAAACTGGAAAAAATTAACATCTGACTAATAAAATTGTTTGATTAATCGCACATCCCTGCAATAGGGTCATATTTTTAACCCTCGTAAAAACTTGGAATTTGATTTTACTGCAGAATGCTCCGAAAATCTCGCGAATTCCACAACTTTTACTGCACTACATACATATGTTTATATATACATACATATGTATGTACATACACTGCCGTCGAAGTAATCGCGAATATCGATAAATGCGAAACCTCGATTTTTGCTAACCACCATAGCCGCGACATTATATCACGTTACAACAAAATGATCTTTTATACATGCAACATACCTTTGGTAAAATGCGAATTTATAAAATAAATGCATGTATATGAAATTGATGACTACAATTTTATTGTTTCTCTCTAATTTTATGATAAACAACCACTGATTTTAATCTGTCGCAATTACCGATGGGGTACTGTATATGAAATACAATGCCGATTTCGGATAATTTTTTAACTACATACATATATCGTCGTTTAAAGTACAAAACCGCGTATCAACAAAATGCAAAACCGCGTATCAAGATAATGCAAAACCCGTAAAAACAGTCATAAAAAAGTTCAAAATGGTTCTCCTTTTTATACAACAATCGCATTTCTGGCTACTAGATTTCAGGACGAATGGATAAGGATTGAGCCAAGAGCTTGTGTGAGCAAATCTAATTTTTGGCAGCCCATGTCAGTTACGCAGTTTTGCAGAATGACGATACGCGGCTTTGTACTTTAAACGACGATATGTATATGTACTACTTATGTTCATATGTGTTTACATTAGTATACATTTGCAACAAATGCTGTTTTCTCCAACGAGTGATAAAGTTTTATATATTTATCAGTGCCAACAAGATATTTAGGCTCAATTAAGGAACATTCGTGAGTTGGATTGCGTTAAATGTAATATCATCTTTGAGTTCAGATTCCAAAAATCATTTGCCTAGGAATAAGGAAATATAAACAAGGATCAAATTCATATGAGACATACTTTGAGACTACAACTTTCCAATAAAAACACAACTTTGAAATCGGTTCCCGCACTAACAAAAAAGTAACATGATTTTTTCAAGCAGGGTAATTTTTTCGTTTTCCAATGTTAACGATTAGAAATTTTTGAACAGAAAAACATTTTTTAAATAAACTTAAAAATAATTTTGTTTGATCGTTCAAAGAGCGGTGTTGTCCAGAAATTTTCATCAAGAATCAGTTCAGCTCAATAATAAAATTTCGGACAAGGCCACTCTGTATTTTTTTGACCGGTCACAGAATGGTGTTGTCATAAATATGTTTAAAGTAGTCAAAAGGCAGTTTGGCGATAAATCATAAGTGAAACAAAGAGGATATGGTTTAGTCTTTTTTCTCACTGCATAATCAAAAGTTATCGGGAAAAATATGCCGACGAATTGTAAACCTCCTGCTTTCAGAATGCGGTGTCAAATAGTAAAGATAGACGAACTTCAGCGCCCACAACATTTAGGGCGATATGGTAGATAGATATTATACGTTTTTAATAAAATTTGGTTTTCAATTGGTTTCGTAATTGTGATGTCAGCAGAGGAAGACGTGCTTTTGCAGTGCTCTTAAATATTAGTGTTTTTCCTCGGAAATATCTAGAAACTTGCCAAAAGTTGCTAATCTACCGGTGTTCGCGTGTGCTGCGAGTTGTTCCTGTTGCGGATACCTACGCACTGATTCACCTGACTTATTTTTACGCTTGCTTTACCTGATAGCTTAAAAAGTTCGTACAAACATACACACATATGATATCAACACGAAAAAACCCAACAAGAAAACCTGCATCCCCCCCTAAAACTCCTCTCACGCCGGCATCAGCTATGTTTGACAGGATGGAGAAGAAAATAGAAGAGCAGAGAGACTCAATCATCCAACAGTTGACTGCGGTAATGAAGAAATCGGAAGAGAGGGTTATGCAGAAGATTGGAGAGCTGGCTGCTGAAACGGCAAATTTAAAGCTGTCTATAGCAGCTATTGAAAAAAGGGTGAGTGCAGTCGAGAACACGTGCACTGAAGTTCTAGCGCTCCGCAGTGAACTGATATCTACTCAGACGCAGCTCACTGCTCTCGAAAGCAATGCAGTTTCCACCGATGTGATAATAAACGGGATCCCTCAAGCAGCTGATGAGTGCTTGTCTGAACTCTTCGGTAAAATCTGCCGTGCAGCACAGCATAAACCTCCGCCTTTGCGTGATGCTTTTCGGCTGCGTAGAGCAAAAAGTAATGGGCAAAAAAGCAGCAACAACTGCCCTATTGTTGTTAAGCTGTTCTCTGCACATGATCGCAATCAGCTCTTAAAAGCTATTGCTGTGTTCTGTAAAGCCAAAAAGAGATCGCTAGCGCTCTCCGATGCTGGATTGCCTGGTTATGGATCAATTTTTTTGCATGAGAGTTTGCCTAAAATGCTGCGTGAGGTGATGTCGTATGCGTCGGAGCTTAAGCTTAGTATCCAGCTCTTAAGAAATCGGTCAAGAAAAAATTGCCATTATTTCGCGTGTGTGTCCAAGGAATTTTGACATTTTTTATACCTCACAGCCTGTTGCCTCACTCTTTCCTCAAGAAATAATGGAACGGGCATATATTTCTGTTGCAAACCTGGGTTGCCTTGTGCTCTTTTTTCACAAAAAACTTTAGAAAACCGTAGTAGAAAGCGTACTAAATTTCTGAAGAACTGCGTACTGCCTTAAGGAAATTTGACTCAAGAAAATTTCTTAGCCATTTCTTGTACGTCATTTTATATGGAGTTTTTGCTTTTCTTAAGAGCTGGATACTAAGCTTTAGGCGGAAGAAACAGTTGGCTTCAACCTTCTCCATCCGTGGGAGAGTTTTTGTACGGCTTAAACCAAGCGAGGAGCCCAAACTGGTGAGAAGCAGGGCCGAGGTTAATGCTCTTATTAGCACTAGAAAATAATTATGTATATGTTCGTTGTGAAATCGTATTTTTTATTGTGGTTAGTTTATGCCAGCTTAGAAGTTAAGTTAGTTGTATGCTTGTTCTCTTTCTTCCTATGCCTAATACTCTTGATTAGTTATTTGTTTACTGTTTTATTTCTATGCTTTAAGCAATTTTTCTTTGTTCCCTTGATTTCGGTCTATGAAAGTGTATGTTATTTTCGCCTGTTCTCAATTTGCTCTTTTCTCCTGCTTACATTGTTTTTTTGCAATCACATACATTTATGTTTTGAAGTCTTTTTGTTTTGCCTACGCTTTGTGGTTACTCATTTTTCAGCTGATGGATTTAAACCCCAGTAGGAAATCTGCCGGCAGCATTGATGAAAACCATACAATTCTAGTAAATATTTTGTGCAAACAGTCTAGTGGCCTTAAAATTGTGCATTTTAATGCGCGAAGCCTTAACGGTGACAAAATGGACTACGTTAGGAATGTCTTTGGGGGATCGGGCGTTGATGTTATCTGTGTCTCTGAAACATGGTTCAATTCTAATATTCCTGACTATTATTATGGAATCCCACAATATAATCTTATACGTCACGATCGAACAACAAAAAAAGGGGGAGGTGTTGCAATATATTACAGATCTACCTTAAAAATTAAACTTTTAGCTAAAACGAATAACCCTGAAACGGAATTTATTATTTCTGAAATTTCAGACGGTGTAACAAAAGTACTAGTGTCCTGTGTGTATAATCCTCATAGGTGTTGTGTGTTAGATTCGTTTTTTGTTGAGTTATCCGCGTTTTTAATTGAATATGAATATTATGTTATATGTGGTGATTTTAATGTTAACCTGCTGTTAAACGACTTGTATACTATTAAACTACTTGACCACGTATCCGCTGCTGGTCTTGCTGTAGTCAACAAGTCCTTACCAACAAGATACGCCAACAATTCGAAACCTAGCTTGCTAGACCTGGTTATTACGTCTAATCTTGACCATATTCTTAAATTTGACCAAATGTCTTTTGTCTCTGACCATGACCTAATATTTTGTGCATTAGATGTGTCGTTGAATTGTCCTGCTGATAGTGTTATTTTTATGTATCGTGATCTGAAGTCTGTTAACCTTACTGATCTGTTCGTTGATTTGTCAAATGTTAACTGGGATAGCTGTTGGTTCTACAAGACTGTAGATGAAAAACTTGACTTTTTAAATAAAACCCTTGCTGAATTATTTGACGATCATGTCCCTGTTCGCATTGTTAGGGCTATGAATACCTCCTGTCCTTGGTACACTAATAAGGTCAGCTCAGCTATAAAAACTAGAAATAAATTGTATGCAAAATGGAGAAGAACCAACTCTGACGTTGCTTGGTCACAATACAAGGCTGCAAGAAATAAAGCGACTGTCATTACAAGAAATGCAAAGCGGTTGTACTTTAGTTATAAATTGAACCCGTCACTATCGTCAAAAGATTTATGGCGCAATTTGAAAAACCTAAATGTGCATGGAAAATCTAAGTCTGATTGTAAAATTGACCCAAACACACTCAACGACTATTTTATCAGTGTCAGCAGAAACAGCAAAAGTCCTCCAGCTGAAATTTTCACTAGCAATGTTGCTCTAAAAGAAGAGTTTCAATTTGACGGAGTAAGTGAATCAGAAGTCTTGAAATCTGTGATGAGTATCAAGTCTAATGCCATTGGAGAGGATGGGATATCTTTGAAGTTTGTGAAACTTGTGCTGCCTTTTTTTCTGAGAACTTTAACTCATGTCATTAACCACTGTTTCACAACTTCATGTTTTCCAACAGAATGGAAAAAGGCTGTCATTATTCCTGTAGCCAAAAAGAGCACTGCTACTTATCCTAGAGACTACAGACCTATAAGTATTTTACCAGCCTTATCAAAAGTATGCGAGTCGTTGATGGCAGGGCAGATTTCCTCATTTGTACAGGAAAATAATTTATTATCGCCATTGCAGTCAGGGTTTAGACCAAGCCATAGCTGCTCTACGGCTATGTTGAAAATAGTTGACGATATACGGATACAGTTTGACAATGGTGACCTATCTCTTCTTTGCCTTCTGGATTTTTCTAAGGCATTTGACTTGGTGAATCATGACCTGCTTTGCAAAAAACTTAAATACCACTTTGGTTTTTCTGATAGCTCTGTTAAACTTATGATCAGCTACCTTGCAGGAAGAACTCAAAAGGTAATGTGTAAGACTGGCTCCTCTTCATCTAAACTTGTTGGCTCGGGTGTGCCGCAAGGTTCTGTCCTTGGCCCTCTTTTGTTCAGTCTTTTTGTGAATGATGTATTCTCTGTGTGCCACTATGTCAACGTCCATGCTTACGCTGACGACATTCAATTGTACTTGTCCAGTCAAATTGGTCTTGTTGAAGATTTGTGTTTTAAAATTAATAGTGACCTGTCTGCAATTTCACAGTGGGCCCACGATAATTGTCTTTGCTTAAATGCTGCAAAGTCGTATGTGTTGCCCATTAGTAAACGTGTAGTACATGTGGAAGATATTCCAAAACTGTTTATTGGTAATAGCGTCCTGATTATGACTGACAAGATAAGAAATTTAGGATTTGTTGTTAATTCTATGTTGAGCTGTTCTGACCATGTGAATAATGTTGTAAGTAACGTGTATGCTGTTTTACGTAGATTAAGAATGTCAGCGTCGTTTACACCCTTAGATACAAGAAGAAAGTTAGCTATTCAGCTTATAGTGCCGCAGATCACGTACTGTGGGCTGGTGTATAGCAAGTTTGACTCTATTTCGTTTCACAAAATTGATGTTGCGTTTAATAACGTTACACGTTACGTTTACGGCCTCAAAAGATATGACCACGTTTCTATGTGGAAAAACAAAATTCTAGGATGCAGCATTTTTGAATACTTAGCGGCTAGAAATTGTATATTTATGTATAAGCTTATAGAATTCAAAACTCCAAAATACCTTTTTGAAAAATTAAAATCAACAAGGTCTAATAGAAATCAAAGTCTGATTGTCCCCAAATATTCCTACTTGTCTTCAGCTAGGCTGTTCTTCATTAATGCTGTAAGGCTCTGGAACTCAGTTCCTGAATCCGTAAAAGCAGCGATGAATCGGAGTAACTTCAGAAAGGTATTGCATAATTACTTTAAATCTGCACAATGAATGTGGTTGCGATTAAATTGTTATCATTTCTCTGTCTCTGTCACTTCTACTACTAAACCAAATTTTGTATGTTCGTATTTATATTTATATGCCTGACTTTTTATTATATCTGGCCTTAAATTTTAAGTCTTACTTTTAATTTTAATTAAAAATACAAATATTTATATCTTTTGTTGCTATTTGATATATTGTTAGTTTTAAGTTTACTTTGTACAAACATTGAATTTTACAAACTGTTGATGTATTATAAAAGCCTCTAAAGTCTTATAGATACAGCCTCATTTCTTAAATAAATGTGAAAATATGAAATATGAAATATGTTTTTGTATGGCTGGTGGGTATTAAAGTGGGCGTTGAGAAATTTTCAGATTCTAGTTTTCTAATTAAAACCGAGATACGAACCGAATTTTATTCAAATCGGATAATTTTTCTTTTCTGTCCACTATTGTAGAGACAGGCCTTTTTATATTTTGTCATTACTTAGCAAAAGATCTTCATGTAGCGAATTCGAAGCACGTTTACTACTTTTTTAGACTGTGCAATAGTAAATTGACTACAATTGCGTCAACGAAGGCACATTGACAAACATAACAAGCTGAGCGTATTTTATTTTTGATTTCGGACTCCATAATTAACAATGTAAACTTAAATTTAAGGCTTACCTCAGTCATTTCGCAAATAAAAATGGAAGTAAACAAAAAGCAAAAAGCATTTCATAAAAATTTAGACATTTCATTTGCAATAGTTTAAAATTGCTCAGTTTTCCCACTTTGCGATGGTTTTGCGCCTTCAAATGAGTACTCTTATTGGAGGTATTATAATATGTATCTATAAAAAATGTGCATCTGCTTTGAAAGCAAACTGGAAAAAATTAACATCTGACTAATAAAATTGTTTGATTAATCGCAAATCCCTGCAATAGGGTCATATATTTAACCCTCGTAAAAACTTGGAATTTGATTTTACTGTAGAATGCTCCGAAAAGCTCGCGAATTCCACAGCTTTTTACTGCACTACATACATATGTATATATATACATGTATGTACATACACTGCCGTCGAAGTAATCGCGAATAATAATGTTAGAGTAAAATGATTACAAAAATTAAAATTTTTAGACCAAATGCTCAAAAAAATAAAATCGGCTTCCCTATTTAATACGCCTTGATGTTAAAAAAAATTTAAGTAAAGCTTTATTTGAGACCTTAGTTTAAAATTATCTGTCTTATAGGCTTTTTACGTAGGGAAAAGTTATCCACATAAATATAAGTTTTAATTAATTTCAAGACGGCCGCTCGCAAATAACCTTGAATTTGAATCTAAATATTTTCGTGGAAGTCATAAAAAGAGATAAAAATTTATGGAGCGTTTGGGGAAATAGACTGATTTTTGTACGCAGAGTGAGCATTTCCAATATAAATACATATCGTCGCCTCAGCAAACGGATGCCGTATGTTACAAATCGCGGTTTTGAGAAAATTTACTTTGAAGTTTAAGGTCGAATTAATCCGAAACTATACGGTGGATATTTGTAATTTTTGAAGGAGACGTAGTTGTTGCTATTAGTTTTTATTTTTTTAATTTAACGTCTCTAAACGTTAACGAGAACATTGACTTTCATTCCGTATACATTTGTCATAAGCGTTTACTCCAAACTACATGGCTGTCTCCAGATCGAAAAACGAGAAACCAAATCGACCACATTGTGCTAGACGGAAGGCATGCTTCCAGCGTTTTCGACGTACGTACACTCCGAGGGCCAAATATCGACTCGGACCAATATCTTGTTGTAGCCAAGATACGCACCCGCCTCTTTGCAGCAAAAAATGTGCGCCCAACAATGTAAGGAAAGCTTAAGGTCGAAAAACTGCAATCACAACAGACGGCCAATTTATTCGCCACTCAACTTACACACCAGCTCTGTGAGGGCACTCTTCAACAAAGCGACATAAGCGAGCAGTGGGACCACATTTCCCGATCATTAAGTACCGCCGCCGAAAAAGTAGTTGGATTTCAGCGAGCCCGAAAGAACAACTGGTACTATGAGGAATGTCAAGAAGCCGCAGAAAAAAAAGACGCCGCCTATAGGGCCACGCTGCGATCGGGCGCAACGCGAGCCATGTATGACCGTTATAGGGAACTGAAGAAGGAAGCGAGGCGTATTTGCCGCAATAAGAAGAGAGCGGCCGAAATACGTGAGTGCGAAGAGCTTGAGATTATGGCCGACAGGAGAAACGCCCGAAAATTTTACCAGATAGTTAGGCGACTTACGGAAGGTTTCAAGACCAGAGCGAACTCCTGTAAGAACAATAATGGCGACCTAGTGACCGATGTCCAGAATGTACTTAAATTATGGGGAGAACACTTTTGCACCCTACTGAATGATAGCAGCGCTGAAATTAGTGGAGAAGACGAACCCGAGCATCCAGTCGATGACGATGGAGTCGATGTCCCAGCGCCTGACTATGACGAGCTACGAATAGCGATAGCGCGCTTGAAAAACAAAGCTGCTGGAGCTGACAGCCTGCCAGCTGAGCTATTAAAGTACGGTGGCGAGGGGTTGATAAGATGCATGCATCAACTCTTATACAGAATATGGTCAGATGATTGCATGCCCGACGACTGGAGCTTAAGTGTGCTCTGCCCAATCCACAAGAAAGGCGATCCCGCCATTCGCGTCAACTACCGCGGAATCAGCCTTATAAGCATAGGTTATAAGGTCTTGTCGATTGTATTGTGCGAAAGACTGAAGCCCACCGTCAACGAACTCATTAGACCTTATCAGTGTATATTACAGAATCAGGTTTGCACTAAATTAAAGGAATTCCTGGCATGGTACACGTATTACCAGGTATTCCTTTATTGTAGATCCCAAGACAAAATTAAATGTCTAACAAAACCAATGTAAATCAAAATTTCCCACTTTGTACAACAATTTAAAAAAATGCACACGAAATATCTCAAAAATTAAGGTAGATATAAAAAATCGATTGCAGAAATCAAAAGAGTATGTCCAACTTAGTAAATCTGCATCAAAATCCCAAAATCGTGATTTTGCACATTCGACATCCGTTTTCTGTGGCGACGTACATATGTACTTATATATACATATGTATATTAGACAGCATCACTCCCCATACAAAAAACAAATCGGTACTATTTTTCCATTGGAATTATAGAATCTATTATATTTTAAGACGTCCACCAAAATATTTCCGAAAAATATTAAGATTTAAGTGAGTGATTTGAAAATATCTCCAAAAATGGAGTTTTTTATGAATAAAAATAGTTTCTTAAAGATTTTTTTTGAAAAAATCCCCTCAAATGGCAAAACGGTTTAAGCTTAAAAAATTTGCATAAAAATATTTAAAAAATTTGAACGGAATCGTAATGATGAGATTTTTGATGCTGTTTTTTAAATTTTTTCAAAGATTGGTATAAGAAAAACTTGAATAACTGAACCTAAAGTCTTCCATTTTAGACTTAAGAGCATTTCTTTGCTAATAAACTCATTCAAAGGATGAAAGAGAAAAGTAGGAGGAACGAACGTCATTCAAAGTGTTTGGTGTTTGAAAAAAAAACTTATGACACAAATGACTTTTTTTGGCTAGAAATAAAAATAGTGTGATAATACCTTTCAACTGAGATTCCATAAGTCTAAATCAGAGTAGTTTTGGTGTTATTCAAGTTTTTCGTAAATCAATCTTTGAAAAAAGTTAAAAAACCCGCATCAAAAATTTCATTCTTGCGATTCCGTTGAAAATAGTTTTAAATATTTTTATGCAGATTTTTTAAGCTTAATTTGTCTTGTCATCTGAAGGGAGTATTTTCAAAATTTTTTTAAGAAACTATTTTTATTCACAAAAAACTCCATTTTCGGAGGTATTTTCAAATCGGTCCGGCTCACTTAAATCTTAAAATTTTTCCGAAATATTTTGGTGGACGTCTTAAAATATAATAAGTTTTGTAATCCTGACGGAAAAACCGCAACATTTTTTGGTGATGCAGTCTATTGTAAATATATATATGTATATACAAATTTGTACATTAGACTGCATCACCAAAAAAAGTTGCGGTTTTTCCGTCAGGATTACAAAACTTATTATATTTATATTTATTATATTTTAAGGCGTCCACCCAAATATTTCGGAAAAATATTAAGATTTAAGCGAGCTGGACCGATTTGGAAATACCTCCAACAATGAAGTTTTTTATGAATAGAAATAGTTTCTTAAAGAACTTTTTGAAAAAGCTCCCCTCATATGACAAACTGGATTAAGCTTAAAAAATCTGCATAAAAATATTTAAAAATCTTTTCAATGAAATCGTAAGAATGAGATTTTTGATGCTGTTTTTTTACTTTTTTCAAAGATTGGTTTATGAAAAACTTGAATAACTGGGCCAAAAATGTTCTGATTTAGACTTATGGGAGCAAGTAGAAAGATATTTTCACACTGTTTTCATTTCTGGCCAAAAAAAATGTCATTCGTTTCCCAATTTTTTTTTTTTTTTAACACCAAAGCATCTTAATTCAAATTTGAACGACGTTCGTTCATCCTACCTTTCTCTTTCATCCTTTGCATGAATAATGGGGCCAAAAATGCTCTGATTTAGACTTATGGGAGCAAGTAGAAAGGTATTTTCACACTGTTTTCATTTCTGGCCAAAAAAAACGTCATTCGTGTCCCAATTTTTTTTTTTTTTTTTCAAACACCAAAGCCTCTTAATTCGACTTTGAATGACGTTCGTTCATCCTACCTTTTTCTTTCATCCTTTGCATGAGTTTATTAGCAAAGAAATAAAAAAGGTGAGAAAATACCTTTCTAATGGCACTACTTAAGTCTAAATCGGAAGAGTTTAGGTTCAGTTATTCAAGTTTTTCCTATACCAATCTTTGAAAAAAGTTATAAAACAGCATCAAAAATCTCATCANTTTAAGAAACTATTTTTATTCATAAAAAACTCCATTTTTGGAGGTATTTTCAAATCGGTCCAGCTCGCTTAAATCTTAATATTTTTCCGAAATATTTTGGTGGACGTCTTAAAATATAATAGATTTTATAATTCCAATGGAAAAATAGTGCCGATTTTTTTTTTGTATGGGGAGTGATGCAGTCTAGTGTACATATGTATGTACGTACATATGTACATATTTTCAAGCAATGATTAGTAATAGTTTCGAATTGTACATATGCACATTTTGCATACATACATCTGTAGATACATATATATTCGTATATACATATATCGTTATCTTAATATATGTAGAAAGGCCCTATCACACATTTTGTTCCTTCAAACATAGTTTGAAAATAAATAATATAAAAAAAACTTTTTAATATACAACGCGTTTATAAATGGACTAAAAAGTAGAAAATAATATTTCTCAGTCCCATAGAATTTGTTTTGATAACTTTTGATTTTGAAATTTTAGCAAAAGTCATTA
>NW_016157527.1:174091-197618 GCF_001687245.7 Rhagoletis zephyria
TCCATTTATAAAAGCGTTGTATATTAAAAAGTTTTTTTTATATTATTTATTTTCTACTTTTTAGTCCTGTCTGAATAAAATTTTGCAATAGATATTAAAATAATTCAACGATATTAATAGAAAGGTGCACACACATGCATTTACATATGTATGTACATACAAACGAGCACCAATTAATTTTATTTAAAGAAATGGCGTGTCGTCTATTTCCGCTGTAGCAAACGTAGTACATAGGGCGACATCTAGATGTCATCTACCTCGCCCTATTCACTACAGCTGTCGCCCTATGCACTATGCTTTTTTATAGGAACTTTTCAAAGCTTTGCTTTGGTGTCGGACACACAACATTGAAAGTTTCTGGATCCACAACATTGAAAGTTTCTGGACGCACAACATTGCAAGTTGATGAAAGCGTTGTAATTTATCAAAAAACAAAGTTCTCCAACAGCGAATTTCGTTCAAGTGCTGATTTGTATTAAGCATAATAATGCTGTAACATTTGTTTTCAATTTCTGTTAAATATATTGTGAGCTATTTAACATATTTTTTATAAATCTGGATTCGAAGTGAAAATGAGTTCGGGCCTTTCTATTTTAAGCTAACGATGTGTAATTTAGTGGAAAAATAATATAAGTACTTCTTTTGATTTTAATCATTATTTATTTTAAGAATCTTTATTCACTGGTTGTGGTAACTATGTATTAATTTTCTAACTCTATAAATACTCTTTCGCATTCCTTAAAACATCAAATAGTTACCTGATTCCCCAAACGAAATGATATTCCCTCCACATATCGCACCACCATGCAACTTTCCCTGCTGTCGCCCTTCATCATCTTCAGTACCCCGTTGTTCCATTGGAAGGCGAAACTCCTTTTCGCTTTCAACGGATCAACGGCCTCCAACACCGCCACGTCCACCACCTTTGAGACATGAATTGAATTACAATTCCACACCTAACACACCAGCTGGTAAGCTAAAACAGCAAGCTTGTGTTTACAAAATGGTTCCAATTATAAAACCAGCCTCCTCTATGCCCGGTGGATTATCCACAAAAAATCATTGTGTGCAACTCTCCAAAGGCATCAATGTGGTAGCAACCCGTAATGTAATTTCGCATTACCATAGCTCCCAACCAAATTTGCTAAGCAATTCGAGCGGCCGAAATCGTGACAGCGTTGGGCGGCATGATAGTATGCCAATTGGAAATATAACTTCTGCTTTCGCTAGTCACACTGTGAACACCAACGTTGATGGCAATCTGAAGGCTGATAGTAGCTGCCCCGCTATTTTTGGGGTATCTACAAAGAATATTGGACGCACGCTATACACCTTCGAGCCGCGAACCACTGCTTACTACTACAATGAGCTTCTACAAAAACCGACTATATTTGGCTCGAACTTAAATTTGGTCAACGAATCGATGAAAGAAGAAAAAGACTTATCAGATTGTAGTAATGTAAAGACATCTGAACCATCAACTATTGGCTCCACCAAAATTTGTAATGGTATTTCATTGTCACCGAAAGCAGCAGTATACCACTCCCAGAATAATCAAAATAATAATGAAGTCGACACCGAATACGACACGGCCGTCAGTAACAGAGGGAACGAATGTGATAAACGCGTTGGTTACTTTGAGGTGTCGAAGACATACGAAGAATATCCTTCAGCCTCATGCCAATTCAATAATCATGGTATTGGAACAAAGGCTGCTGCAACGCAAGTATCAGCACAAAATAATAATTTTGGCCCAAAGCCGGCTGCTAGAAGCTTTTCTACGGCCATTCCCTCTTCTGATTCCCTATTGAAAACTTCTAGATCGTCTGGCCTTTATAACCACAGCATTAATATGAACAACTATTACACCAGTAACAAAATATGTAGTAATCATAATTCTTGCGATCCAAACAAGTTTGGCAGTAGTAATGAGCAAATGGCATGATACTAATTTGATTGGGAAGAAAAAAATACACACGAACTCCTCACTTTACGCAAATGGATTGTTGAATCTTTCCTCAATTCCGGGAGCATGAAATTCTTTTTTTGATTTCATACAATAATTGGAATAAGCGGAATGATTATACTAACGTACATACATTTCATAACAAGTTTTAATGTTCAAATTGTGTTATTTCCTTCTTTTAAACTATTGCGATGCTTAATTGGGTTTTGCATGAATTTATAATTTATGGAAGTGAATAATTATATATTCATAAGCCTTATGTAAATATTCATGGTTTTGTCTATGTATATAACCACATGAGGATGTATACCAGGTACATATGTATGTATACCTAGACACCATCACCTTTTTTTTTGTGTTAAGAAACTTCATCCTCTTGTAGTGGTTTTTGTTATATTAAATTTATAAAATATGGATAAATTGCTAATGATAAAAAGATATAAGTATATTTATATGACACTATTGCTAACTTAATATTTGTATGCCTTTATTTCATTTCTCTTATGCTAATGAAAATCATTCCACAAATATCACCATGGTCATTTCCTTGCTTTATTAATTCGTCACAATTCAAACCGAACCCAATAATGATCAATGTATTCGGTTATATTTTGTCCTTCGTCCCAAATGTGTCTGTTCCCAACATCATTCGGCTACAAAACATTTTTTGTAAACCTGTTTAACTTTGTGTTAATACTATTTTATTCATTTTCGTTTGCGTTATTTTATAATACAACATATATGATGTTTGCTACGTTTTGAAATAAATCTTCTTTTAACAAATTTCTATTTTACATATGTATTTTACTCCTGGAAAATAACAAAAATGTTATATCAATGCAAACAAATCTTCCTCCCTTACATTAATATCATCTCAAATCTACATATGTCTCTGTCCACACCACTAATGAACCGACCATAGCCGATTGAATCCCTGTCCGATGATTTCCTTTTCCCAATGACCACCTCCCGTCTATCGTATGCATCGAGTCCGGAATCTGATTTGGAATTAAGTCCGGGGCCGTCAACGTCATTGTCCCTCGGTAATTTGCCGCAATTGGTCAAATCGAGCTCAGATCCGTCGATTGCCACTAATCAGGATAACTTGGATAGGTCTAGAGATACAGTCGGTGACGGATTACCACCTCCATATACGGTAAGAGGCAAACACCTGCATACACAATAATTCATCCTTAACTGTAATGTAATCTTATGAATGCATTAAAATGTATAGCTACATACATACGAAACATTTTGTTTAAAACACGGTTAACTATTGCTTATCAAAATAGTACATTCATTAAAATATTTAAAATATTTTTTCATATTTATGATATTGATAAAAAGCGTTCAAGTTGCATTTTCAAAGAATTTAACAATATTAAATGAGAACTATAAATTTAATAAAAAAATTCAAAGTGAGTGCTTAAAATATTTGACCTTTAAATGGAAATTTCATTTTCTGGCACTAGATTCCGTATGATCACGCTATTAATTTATCATCAAATTGCCGACAACCAATTGATGGCAATAAATATGCAACTTATGCGACAGGATCCAGTATTATTGATGCAGATGTTGTGGTTTCCGACCCATCAACGCCTTCTGCACGCCCACAATCATTTTATGGTAAACATGCACCTGATCTTCCGCCACGAATCGATCGCCAATCAAAGCCTGGACCAGGTGAAATGCTTCCAGATCTACGTACCAACAGTTCAAGTGGAACGTTGGGTCGTTCAGCACAAGGACGTCTGTTTGGCAAAGCCGTCATTAATGGCGAAGTGCATGCTGAATACATCTCCCGAAGCGCCAACGACTCGATGGATTACCACCAAGCTTCATTGGAACGTCAAGCACTTCTCAATGCAGCAATTTCAAATCCAGCGGTTAGCGTCAATAAAGTAACTCAACTAAATGGCAACTCATACGACAGTGTGTCTAGCTACGATTCATATAACACGTCGCAGTTAACAGTACAAAACCTTGGAAGACTTGGTCCAAATGCGCCGGATGATCTCAAGTCAGTGCCGAACGCGAGGTGAGTGTATAAAACTGTATTTCTGATACGAATATGATATTTCTTTTTGCTAAATGTGTGCATGACATAGTGATGAGCACCTCGAATTTGGTAGATCATATTTTTTCTGCAGCTTAAGATATATAGAAGAAATAAATTAAGTTTTTATCATTTATAATTGCAAGGTAATTGCCCAAAGAAAGCGGGAAAGCAGGTTTAGAGTTGGGATTGAGTTCTGGGAGGTAGGGATTACATTTTGTTACGGGTATTTATCAAGCACAATGAGCGTATATTGTTCAACACTAAGTTCCCACGAGCACTGACAATTACGTGGTTCCCTTCTGAATTACTTTGGTGAATTACCACTGTTTGGGAGAACCATGGGTACCGTGTCCGGCTGGTCACCCTATCAGGTTGCTTGTGAAACTTTCATTTACCGTACGTGTTTAACAATGGGCAACTTTGTATTTCTACATAATTATCATGGTGAAATAATACCAGGTGTAGTAATGAAACAGTATTCTCGCTTTATATTCTTAGTTTTCTTGACCATCGGAATGTTTCCAAGCAAATTTTCAAATAATATAGTGTAAAATCTTTCTTCTCCCTTTTATTACTACACCTCGTATAATTTCACCATGCACAATTATTGGTTGTCATAATTGTTTTAGTTAAATTATTATGTATGTCTATATGTATGCTCAAGGCACAGTATTTTCTGTACCGCATTCAACAACACTATACCTTATTGCATTTTTCATATATAAGCAACCTTCGCTGCAGAACGGCTTCTTTCTATTTTTACTTCTATGGTTTTAATTGGCATTAGCTTTTACATTGTTACCACCGCCGCACTCACGTACACTTTGTAGGTTAGGTTAGATTATACCATAGCGATACGAGATTAGAGTCCTGTTTTAGCGAAAATATATGTCACTTATGATATGCGTCTCATTTGCGAATTTTAGAAGAAGATCAAGTCCAGTTTCGAGAATTCTGTCTAGTCCGTCGAAGCTAGTTGCTTCCAGGTATTTAAGTCTTGTTTCCCAGAGAGCCGGACAGGGACACAACAGATGCTCCAGGGTTTCTTTTGCACCCGAAACGTTACATTTCCTACAAGCATCGCTGTGAGCGAATTACAATTTATATGCGTGTGCTGCAACAAGACAGTGGTCTGTTAATACACCGGCGAGTGTTCTACAGCTCCTTCTATCGAGCGATATAACACACGATTGGGAGAAATAGAGATTGCGTCCATCGCGGTACCGCTAATCCGGTCTTTGTGAATTTGACAGAATCAGCTGGGTGCGTGACATGATCTTGGTGCAATTGTTGATTGAGGAAAACCAAATAACGATTTAACTGGGTATGGCTTAGTTATTTGCCCAATGATTTCGGGCTATTGTGTCCGAATGGGTGAACCGATCAAAAAAATGTTACACAAATTTGTAGTCAAAGGTCTACAATTTATTTTAAAACCTTATTTTGAAATTTGTGGTCACTAATTTATTAATAAACTAGCCAATGCCCGCTTACTTCGCGGCGCCTTATAAGAACGTTTGCGTGGCCAATGCAAAATAGCGTTTAAAAGCAAAAATAGTCTGTAAAGTCAAAATTTTTGGATTAATTTGAAACCAGTAAGGCGCAGTATCCTCCTTACACATAGGCCAATAATAGTAACGCTACGATACTATATGGAAACCAATCCCTTTCGATGTCATGAGCTTTACCGATGGTCTTATTACCACCTGTGAGATCTCTGCCAAGCATGCATAATCTTTTTCTATAATCTTGCAACTACAACATTGGTGCGATGCGTATGCCAATAAAAGTTCTTATAAGGAAACTCAAGAGCACAGAAGTGCGTTTTCTGGCCAAGAATCCTCGCTGTCCCACAGGATGAAAAGTTTTCCGGTACATTGGCTAAATGAGTCGTGTGATCTCTTGAATATCTTTCAAGTGAAGCAATAGATATACCTACTATGATCTTTCCTTGATAATTCGCCACTTTTACAATTCGTGGTAATATTTATGAACCGATCTCTAAGTAATGCAAGAGGGGCCTCAGACAAACCTAAACCCATCCTTCATTTCGACATCCGAAAACTAAATTCATATAACTTAAACATAGGGCCAAAGCAGACCAAGCACACGGGGTTTCTATACATTTCGGCTGCAGCGCCATCCATTGGGCCCATTTTCTGCAAAACCGTTGCTTACCATAAAATTAATACGTGTTATGAGTTTCAACCCCTACTCCAGCTTCCGTCATACAGGTACATAGCTCACATTTAAAATTTGAACGAAATCCGTTAATAAATACGATTTTTATAAATAACTCTACTCCAGAACTACCTAGCAAGTTTTCTAGTGGCATATAGTAGGATCATATATGTATCTAAAATAACCTCCGACAATCAGACTGAACTCTATTTAGTTGTTTTTGAGTTTAGTCCGAACAACGAAAACGGCTATCATATTTTGCAAATAGATAGGTATGTAGATAGGACAGTCTATAGCGAAACCTGAAAAATCAAAGCTCCATTCTTTGCGAAAAATTTAAAAAAAATTCTTCAAAATTTTCACATAACTAAAAATTAAAAAAAAAGTTACAATAGTTCAATGGAATTTAGAAATCTAGGAGAAAATGTCTCCCAATCGAATGTTACTTGCGCGTTTACGTGAATGTATATCCATCCAGTATTTCCAATAATTACCACTTTTCGCCATAGGTACGGTATTGATAACATATGTAGCTGTGTCGAATTTCAGGACGTTAGCGTAAGCGGTTCCAGAGATAAGCTATATGAGAAGTTCAGTTTGTATGGAATGTGCGACGCCCCCTTTTCCAATGCATTTGCAATCTATGCAGCAGTGTTAAGTTTCAGTTTCCCAGCGTAATTGGTTTTAGAGATATATTGGTTTTTTTACGTTTTAGTCTATATAAGAATTTTAGGAATATCCCGAGCTACATACCGAGTAAATTTTTGGTCGGAATATTTATTTTCAAGGTGCTGGCATATGTTCCAAATATGAACCAAATCGGTGTATCCGTTTAGTTGTTTAGTGAAATACATTGCACAGAGAACTGTATGAAATTGTAAAGCGCAACGTCTCTGATTTCTTAATTTTTTGGCAGCAACAACAAAAATTTTTGATTTTTTTAAGCGAAAAACCTTCCACACAGAAGTTCCAAAAAAGTGCGATTGGTTATGCTTGAACAACCTTAATTGAATGCCAATAAAATTAAGTTTGTGGTTATATCAATGCCAAATTTTGAGAAAAGTCTGTTGCTAACTCTAAATCTAAACAACGACGCACTGGAAAAAGTTAATACATTCAAATACTTAGGCATAATGATCGATGATAAACTAAAACAAAAAAAGTTGATTCTATATTTTCAATTAGAGTTCTAGCAATATGTACATCGGTGAAAACTGCATTTAATTATGTACNACTGCAATTTTCAAACAGGTGGCAACTCTCTAATTGTTTGCTTTATATATTTTAAGTTAGACCTCTGGCAATACATCGGTGTAAACTGCATTCAAATCCATGCATTCGTTTTATAGTGATGCGAGTGAAAACATACAGACAGACAGACAAAAATTCTAAAAATGGTTGATTTGGCTTCTGGAGCTCTAATAAATACTCCCCACATTAATTTTTCTTTAATATCTATAATGTACAGACATCGACCTGTTACAATTTTATTATATGTATAGATAACCTCCGCCAATCTGACGGAACTCTATTCAGTGGTTTTTGAGTTAAGTCCGAACAACGAAAACGGCTATAATTTTATGCATATAGGTATGTAGATAGGACAGATCTAGGAGAAAATGGTTCCCAATCGAATGATACTTGCGCGTTTACGTAAACGTATATCGATCCAGCCTTTCCAATAATTACCACTTTTCGCCATAGGTACGGTATTGATAACTTGTGTAGCTGTGCCAAATTTCAGAAAGTTAACGTGAGCGTTGAAGAGATAAGTGAAATGAGAAGCATGGGGTTGCCGCTCCTCCTTTTCCATTACTCACCACTTTTCGCCATAACTACAGTATTCATAAAATATGTTCGAAAAAGTTGTGTCGAATTTCAGGATAGCGTAAGCGGTTCCAGAGATAAGTTATATGAGAAGTTCAGTTGGTATGGAATGTGCGACGCCCCCTTTTCCAATGCATTTGCAATATATGCAGCAGTGTTAAGTTTAAGTTTCCCAGCGTAATTGGTTTGGGAATATTTATTTTCAAGGTGCTGGCATATGTTCCAAATATGAACCAAATCGGTGCAGCCGTTTAGTAGTATAGTGAAATACATTGTACAGAGAACTATGAAATAGTAAAGCATGACGTCTCAGATTTCTTAATTTTTTGGCAGCAACAACAAAAAGTATTGATTTTTTTAGAGAAATACCTTCCTTGTAAATCGCATAAGAGATCACTTGCTCTTTCTGACATTAATCAGCCTGGGTATGGGAAGATTTATTTACANAAACTGAAATTTTAAACGCAGGTGGCAACTCTCTCATTTTTTTCTATATTGTAAGCAATTCCATGTTTTCGAGTGATGCGCTTACAAATATACAGACAGACAGAGAGTCAGAGAGAGTTTCTAAAAATTGTTTATTTGGCTTTTGTAGCTCTAAGAAAAATTCAACATTAATTTTTCTTTAATATCTATAAGGTACAGATATCGGCCTGTTACAATCTTATTATAAGTATAGATATAGATTTCATTTATTTTATCAATTTAATACAATAAATTTTTTCAAACAGGTGGCAACCCTGCCTAAATTTCCTAAACCTCTTCAGTTTGATACCCATATTACAATATTAAATTTACCTCATAAATTAAATTAATTCAAACAGGTGGCAACTCTAAACATATTTTTGGCTGTAAGCCTTCTTAAGCTTCTTTCTTCTGACGCCCATATTGCAATATTTGCTTTTTCTTATCAATTTACTTAAACTGCAATTTTCAAACAGGTGGCAACTCTCTAATTGTTTGCTTTATATATTTTAAGTTAGACCTCTGGCAATACATCGGTGTAAACTGCATTCAAATCCATGCATTCGTTTTATAGTGATGCGAGTGAAAACATACAGACAGACAGACAAAAATTCTAAAAATGGTTGATTTGGCTTCTGGAGCTCTAATAAATACTCCCCACATTAATTTTTCTTTAATATCTATAATGTACAGACATCGACCTGTTACAATTTTATTATATGTATAGATAACCTCCGCCAATCTGACGGAACTCTATTCAGTGGTTTTTGAGTTAAGTCCGAACAACGAAAACGGCTATAATTTTATGCATATAGGTATGTAGATAGGACAGATCTAGGAGAAAATGGTTCCCAATCGAATGATACTTGCGCGTTTACGTAAACGTATATCGATCCAGCCTTTCCAATAATTACCACTTTTCGCCATAGGTACGGTATTGATAACTTGTGTAGCTGTGCCAAATTTCAGAAAGTTAACGTGAGCGTTGAAGAGATAAGTGAAATGAGAAGCATGGGGTTGCCGCTCCTCCTTTTCCATTACTCACCACTTTTCGCCATAACTACAGTATTCATAAAATATGTTCGAAAAAGTTGTGTCGAATTTCAGGATAGCGTAAGCGGTTCCAGAGATAAGTTATATGAGAAGTTCAGTTGGTATGGAATGTGCGACGCCCCCTTTTCCAATGCATTTGCAATATATGCAGCAGTGTTAAGTTTAAGTTTCCCAGCGTAATTGGTTTGGGAATATTTATTTTCAAGGTGCTGGCATATGTTCCAAATATGAACCAAATCGGTGCAGCCGTTTAGTAGTATAGTGAAATACATTGTACAGAGAACTATGAAATAGTAAAGCATGACGTCTCAGATTTCTTAATTTTTTGGCAGCAACAACAAAAAGTATTGATTTTTTTAGAGAAATACCTTCCTTGTAAATCGCATAAGAGATCACTTGCTCTTTCTGACATTAATCAGCCTGGGTATGGGAAGATTTATTTACATATATGAGAGCTTGCCCAAGGTACTCCGTGAAGTCATGTCATATGCTTCTGTTCCAAATATGAACCAAATCGGTGCAGCCATTTAGTAGCATAGTGAAATACATTGTACAGAGAACTATGAAATTGTAAAGCATGACGTCTCAGATTTCTTAATTTTTTGGCAGCAACAACAAAAAGTATTGATTTTTTTAGAGAAATACCTTCCTTGTAAATCGCATAAGAGATCACTTGCTCTTTCTGACATTAATCAGCCTGGGTATGGGAAGATTTATTTACATATATGAGAGCTTGCCCAAGGTACTCCGTGAAGTCATGTCATATGCTTCTGTTCCAAATATGAACCAAATCGGTGCAGCCATTTAGTAGCATAGTGAAATACATTGTACAGAGAACTATGAAATTGTAAAGCATGACGTCTCAGATTTCTTAATTTTTTGGCAGCAACAACAAAAAGTTTTGATTTTTTAGCGAAATGCCTTGCACACAGAAGTTCCAAAAAAGTGCGATTGGTTATGCTTGAACACACTTAATTGAATGTCAATAAAATTAAGTTTGTGATTATATCAAGACGAAATTTTGACAACAGTCCGTTGCCAACTGTAAATAAAAAACAACGACGCACTGGAAAAAGTTAATACATTCAAATACCTAGGAATAATGATCGACGATAAACTAAAAAAAAAGGATTCAAATTAGAGCTCTAGCAATATGTATATATATTAGTTTTTGCGTGATGCGCTTACAAAAATAGGGACAGACCAAAATTATAGAAATTTTAAGTTTGGCTTCTGTTGATATATTAATTTTTCTTTAACATCTGTTATGTACAGATATTGGCCTGTTGCAATTTTATTATTCTCAAATACTTTCGTTTGATACCCATGTGGCAACATTTAGGTTATCTTATAAATTTAACCGAATTAAAACTTCAAAAATATTTTCAAAAGTAAAGGCACGCTTTGCTTACTTTAATTTGCTTTGATTTACTTCAAAAACTCGTTTAGCCAAATGGCGGCTTGGAACGCTGTCAAAGCAACTAGTTGTGTAGTTAAAAAGTCATGGTCTGTTTCCTTACAGCAAGAATAATTTTGCCATAAAATTCCAGAAAATTGAAAAAAAAGAAATACAAAACAATGTTTTCATATTTATTTTTAAATGAATGTGAATTAATTTTTGCATCTCAAAGGAATGATAATAATTATACATACATATATAACTATATGTACATTTATTAAAACAATAAACTAAAAAAAATCGATTTTTCAAGAGACGATTTACCAGTAGTTTGACATCATAAATATCGCTAGCTTCGTGTGAAAAATTGCTAAGTCTACATTTTATGAAGCCTCAAATTTTGATATAGAAAGTAAGAGAAATTAAGGTTTAAGGTACTTGTTTTATTTTTTCTCGTTTATATTCAATGAAAGATAAATTTTATAAGTCCAAAAGAGGTTCCGAATATGCGTTAAGGCCAAAATAATACGAAATTTTTTAACAGAGATCGATTCCTTCTGATTCGTATGGAGTTTTGCTTTGCTTTAAACACGTAAAATGTTCCTGTAAAATTTGTAAAAATGGACTTAGCAACTTTTCACTTTAAGCCAGCGACTGTTAAATATAAATATGGAAACATAGAAGCATTTTTATTAAACTTTGAATTACTTATATTATGAAGTTTTTTGTAAGAAAATTTTTGTTCATAAACGTGTGCAGCAGTTTGTTTGAGTTCATTAAGAACGGGAACATACCTTTTTGTCAAAAGCCTACAAAACGCTTTCAATTAAACATTTGCCTATTTGAAACTTTGTGGCGCTTAAAGCAAGTGAAGCAAAGCTGCTATTTGGTCAGCCTTCATACGTTTTAGTATATTCCAAATAACTTTTGACAGTTCTCAAAGCGAAGCAAGCAAAGCAAGTCTGCATTGGGCCAGTACCTTAAGCTTCCTAATGCTCTTTAGTTTAATGCCCGTAGTGTAATATTTCATTTATATTTCAAACTTTAATGAATACAATTTTTCAAGTAGTTGGCAAACCCCCAAAAAATATTTTCGGCATTAAAATTTCCTAGCCTCTTTAGTTTGATGCCAATATTGCAATATTTAATTTAGTCTATCAATTAAATTAAATTAAAGTTTTCCAATAGATGGCAACCTTCCACAAATTTATTTACTTTATTATTTACTTTACCGTATCAATTGACCTAATTTGAAATATTAAACACAGGTGGCAACTCGCTAATTTTTTTCTTCTATATTGTAAGCTAGATCTCTAGCGACACATCGGTGAAAACTGCATTCAATTCCATGTTTTCGAGTGATTCACATACAAGTATACAGACAGATTTTTCTTTAATATCTATAAGGTACAGACCTCGGCCTGTTACAATTTTATTATAAGTGTAGATATAGATTTAATTTATTTTATCAATTTAATGCAATAAAATTTTTTAAACAGGTGGCAGCCCTCCCTAAAATTATTTTCAGGAATAAAATTTTTCAACCCTCTTCAGTACAGCAATATGGGTAATATTGCAATATTCAATTTATCTTATAAATTAAATTAAATTAAAATTTTTAAAACAGGTGACAACTCTAAAAAAATATTTTTGGGTGTAAGCCTTCTTAAGCTTCTTTCTTTTGACGCTCATATTGCAATATTCACTTTTTCTTATCAATTTATTTAAACTGCAATTTTGAAACAGGTGGCAACTCTCATTTTTTTTTTTCTATATTTTAAGCTTGACCTAGCAGTACACCGGCGAAAACTGCATTCAAATCCATAAATTCGTTTTCGAGTGATGCGCGTGCAAACATACAGACAGACAGACAGACGGACAAAAATTCTAAAAATGGTTGATTTGGCTTCTGGTGCTCTAATAAAGACCCCCCACATTCATTTTTCTTTAATATCTATAATGTACAGACATCGACCTGTTACAATTTTATTATATGTATAGAATAGATGTAAATGTAAGTATGTGAGGAGATTTTGCAAACTCATGCAGTGTTGCCAACTTCTAAGTTTCAAAAAGCACCAAAACTTGGGGAAAAAAGCGTTTTACCGTACTAAAAGCACTAATTTTTTTGTACCAAAGGATACTTTTTTTCACAACAGTTTGTATTTAACAAAAGTAAAAAAATAAATAAATAAATAATATTTATTAATAGCGAATTAGGTACTACAGGTTAAAACTGGTATATTTAGAGAAAGAAAAATCTAATCGCAACAAACGAAAAAATGAATGTAGATTCTTTTAAATTCAGTGCTGCTACAGCTTTAAATATTTCAAATTATTTCATGTTTTAATTATCTATGAGAAATTTGAGTTCAGAAGAAGAGCACTAAAAAAAGCACTAGGCACTAAACAATTTTTTTTGGCGTTTTAATTTTCAAAAAGCACTAAATCTAGTGCTTAAAGCACCAAGTTGGCAACTATGAGCTCATGTTATAGTAAAATTCAATAAACAATTGTCTAATTAAAAAACTATATATATTTTCATACAAGGCTGCACAAACATAGCGATGTATGAAATTTTTGAAAATGATATTTTTACAGAAAATATTGAATTGTGCACTAAAATATGTTGTTTGACTTAGATAGTTTGGAGTTTTCATCGGGAACCATGAAAGCCGCCCTATTATTCTTAACTTTTTCAACTTTGCCCATCGTTTATTGCAAACATTTCCATGAAAGCAATCGAATATATGGTATTTATTAGTGAACATATTGTGGCCCTATTTATTGAAATTAGAAAAAGGTTTTCTTAAATATAATAAAACTTTAAATATGTAGCTCTTAAGGAAAAATTGGTTTTGAAAAAAAATTTTTGGAAATTGTGCGTGCCACCGCGACTTATGTCAAATAAATGCTTGAAACACAATACCCGGCGAACGGCAAATTTCGCCCAGCAGAGCGATGCCGACGTCCAACTTTCGCCAAGCCAATTCGCTTACTGAAACACAAATAGAGCGGTATCGAGCGGTTCGAATGCTGTCAGCTGATAAGGTTACCGTGTTTTAAGAAGGAAGCTTTTACAACGAAGAGGGAAAATACCAGCATGAAGAAGTTTAAAATATAGAAATAGTTTTTAAATATAACTACTAGTAAACTTACGTTTTACTAGATTAATCTCTGATAGAAAAATATAAGGTATATTATTTTACTCTTAAACAAAAATTACGATAACTTTTAAAGTATGGTCATCATGGCCTTTTTTTTGCCGTTGCCGTTGACCGCGGCGATAGAAATAAATCTATCGTCGCGAACAGTCGTCGACCAAACTTCGTCGTTTGCTTTGATTGTGCGCGTTCTCATATAAATCAGTGTGTTTTAATTATTTCGGCGAACATTCGCGACGAAAAATTTGCCGTTCGCCGGTGTTGTGCTTCAGCTTAAATGTGATTAAAAATAATTTTCTTTAATTTTTAAGATAGAAGTCAATAGTTTATATCTTTCTAGTATTCTTAGTTAACTAACTTATGGGAATAAATAAAAAGTAATAATCTGTCATTTACTTTCTTTTGCAAAACTATATACCGACTGCATGACAACAAGCTATATCGTATGTGTTACAAAATGATCTGAAATTTATAATTTTAACTTGAAATATTAAAATAAAATGCTATTGTACCAATACAATATAGAACAATTGTAATGCAGTGCGAGTAGGACGTGTTTTGGCAGTGCTCCTGACTTTTCTCGTTTAAGTTTGATATTAAATCTTAAATTACCTAAAAATCGGTGCTATACTTTAATACGTGTGTGCACAAAACTTTTCCTGGCATCTTACACTTGTGATTGCTTCATTTGATATCTGGATATGTCCATAACACGCAAAAATTCATCGCGTAAACCTGCATCCCCCCCGCTAACTCCATCATCTGATATGGTATACAGAGTCGAATCCAGCGTTGCCGAAAGCTTTTGCTGAAAAATCGTAATCTTACCCTGAAAAAATCGATAGATAAACTTGACTGAACGAATTCCCTCTGCTATTTTTCTGTCTCTTTCATATGAGTATCAACAGTGCAAATTAACGATTTGGTTACAATTCTAGAACAAATTTAATATAACTAAAAGCACTGTTATAGAAAAAAACTAGATAAATGCATGGTTGTACTTTGGATTACGTTTTACTTTAAAAAATTGTTTACATACATACTTACATACGTAGTTAGGTGAAAAAACTAAAATAAAAAATCGTCATTACGGGGAGATACATCGTCAAAACGTCATTGAGCTTAAAAAACGTCAAAATGACGACGAAATCGTCAATTCGGCAACGCTGGTCGAATCTAAGATGGAAGAGCAACGGGTGGCTATTATTAAAGAGTTGACGGCAGTTATGAAGAGTTCTGAGGAGAGAGTGATGCAGAAAATCGGTGAGTTGGCTGCTGAAATGGCAAATTTAAAGCAGTATGTAACTACAATTGAGAAGAGAGTAACTGCTGTCGAGAACTCATGCACTGAGATTCAATCTCTACGCAGTGAGATTGCCGCTGTCCGTTCTCAGCTCTTTGAACTTGAAAGCAGCGCTGTCTCCACAGACATTATAATCAACGGTATCCCGCGAGCTGTTGATGAGAGTTTGACTGATGTTTTCGGGAAGGTATGCAGTGCAGCGCAACACAAAACCACGCCACTGTGTGAAGCGTTCAGACTACGAAGTACAAAAGCAAACATGCAAAAAAACAACAACCACTTGCCTATTGTTGTGAAGTTGTTCTCACCGTATGATAGAAGTCAGCTCTTTAAATCCATTGCTGCGTTTTGTAAATCGCAAAAGAGATCACTTGCGCTTTCTGACATTGATCAGCCTGAGTATGGGAAGTTTTATTTATATGTCAGATTGCCCAGGGTCCTCCGTGAAGTCATGTCATATGCTTCTGAGCTCAAGCGAAAAGAAATGATACGTATTCACTTGTACTTCATTTACATGTTTCTCTTAGAATTTAACTTAAGCGCTGGTTATACTAACATAGCAAGGCAGGGCATAATCAAGCAGCGCATATGAAACATGGGAGTGGTTATTCTCCGCATATCGCACAGTATATTTCAAAATCAGCTGTTTGGGAAATATTGATTTATTCATTAATTTGTTTTTTTCACACGACAAGTTGTTCAAAGAGTAGNATCAGCTGTTTGGGAAATATTGATTTATTCATTAATTTGTTTTTTTCACAGGACAAGTTGTTCAAAGAGTAAGTAACTAATTTTGGCAAATTAAGTGCACTTAATAATAATGAAACATACTCCTACAGGTGTTTTCTTGATTAATACACCATGTGGCCTGATGGACAAATGGAAGAAGACCTCCTCGATTTGGCATTTTTAAATATTTGCCGTCTTCAACAGAAACGGCAAGAATCGAGGCGGTTCATCCAGTAAATAAGGATCGGAAATTGTATGGGTACTTTAGGAAAGTGTTCTTGAAATGCAAATCCCACGACAGCAAGATTTTTCTTTTAACCAGGATAAACCGCCCGGTGTACGATTTATTGCAAACGTTGCTAAATCCGTTTCTGGAAAGACCTAAGAAACAAATCTCTCCAAAAGAGCGCCTTGCGATAACACTGATGTAAGTTAAATGCGAATGCTAGATATTCTTTACATTATAATAACAATTTTAGGTACCTCGCACATGGATCGTCGTTCGAAATCGTCGCTTCAATGCTCAAGATGGGAAAAACAACTGTTCGTAATATTGGGTTAGAGTAGGCCTGGGTAACGGCGCAAATTTTTTGGCGCTGACACACTAACTCCAGCGCCACTGTCGGAATCAGCACAGTGTGTTGGCGCAATTGCGCCTCTTCAGGCTAAAGCTCATTTCCTTTATTGCTGCACGCTGCTCCAAAGTGAATTAATACAAGGTGATATCGGTTGAGAAAAAACTCAAATATACCCAAGTTCAAAACCCAAAAATACAACAAACCCATCATTTTCACATTCAGAAGGACCGCGACGAATTCTGGCAACACCACCTTGTATAAATTCGCATTGTGCTGCACATTTTACAAGAGACCCTTCTATATCGGGTGTTCTTTACTGGTTCTTTGCGACTCCCGGTGTTGTTAGTGTTCCGGTGTTAAACTAAGGTGAATTAATACAAGGCGGTATTGGTTGGGCAAAAACAACTCACCCATGTTCAAAACCCAAAAATACAACAAACACATAATTTTCACATTCAGAAGGACCGCGGCTAATTTTAGCAACACCACCTTGTAAAAATTCGCCTTGTGCTGCAAATTTTACAAGTGCCACTTCGCTTTTGTGTGTTCTTTGCGCCGCCCGGTGTTGTCAGTGTTCCGGTGTTGCTGGCGCCATTGCGTCACTGAGTTGTGAAAATCGGTATCGACGCCAGTAACTCAGCTCTCGGCGTAATGGCGCGGCGCCGCACTGTGTTATCCACGACTAGGTTAGAGACCTGCCAGATTATATGGACTTCTTTGTCTCCAGTATATCTCAGCGAACCCCCTTGGCGCAATATAAAGACATTGCGGACGACTTCCAGAATGTGGAATATGCCAAATTGTGTAGGAGCGATTGACGGGGAAACGCATAGCCATCACTTGTCCGAATAATTCTGGCTCGCTGTACTTTAATTATAAAAAATTTTATAGTATAGTTTTAATGGCTACCTGCGACGCCAAGTACACATTTACATCCGCTAACATTGCAAGCTACAGAGGACAAAGTGATGGAGGTAGCACAAAAATATTTTAAAGGAATTGGCATTTACTCATTTTTAATTTGTTTCTTTTATTTCAAGGTGTTTTCCACCAAACAGCATTTGGACGGGCGCTGCTGAGCAATGGTTTGCCACTACCACCAAAAACGCCGTTGTGGAGAGGATCGACGGAAGAATTTCCATATTTTTTTTTCGCCGACGCGGCATTCCCACTGAAAGAAAATTTAATGCGGCCATACCCTGGCGTACAACTAACTCGCAGCAAAACAGTTTTTAATAACCGATTGTCGCGAGCTCGTCGGGTAATTGAAAATAGCTTCGGGATTTTAACTGCTCGCTGGCGTGTCCTTCGAAAAGTCATCAATTGTAGTCCGGAGAACTACGTGCTTGGTTTTGCACAACTTCGTAATGCTAAACGATCTGAAACGATGGTACTGTCCAGAAAATTTCGTACACAGATGACCCAGAACAAGTGACAACAAATGGAGAATGGCGCCGTGATCGGGAGGATCTGGGTGGTCCATTGACCTCTATAACGTCAAATCGACGTAATGCAAGCGCGGCTGCATTCCGTTTAAGAGAAAAATTGGCAGACTATTTTTTGAATCAAGGTTCCGTCCCTTTTCAGTAAAATGTTCATTCATGCATACGTATTATTAATATTCCCATTAGTATTGTTATTATTATATAAACAAAACCCTATACAGTCAGTCAATAAAGTTTAAAGTTTTTTGTGTTCGCGTGATGATAGTACCTGCTTGGCAGATCTCATTTTTTCGATTTAAGTACTTTTGTTTTTATACAACAATTGGGTGATTCGCAAGTTATCACAACTAGTCATGTTGTCATATCATATATATGTATATACATATGTAGGTACATACAGTTGCGGTGAAGAAAGTAGCAAAATTATGTTTATTTATTTATTTTTAGTCATTTTTAAAATAAATTTCAATCTAAAACAGAAACTACATAAACAAAAGTTTCAAAGCTTGCATATATTTAGTTCACAAAAATTTCATCTTGAAAATTTTCGAGTATGCAGGTTTGTAGCCCATAATAATATTTAATTTTTTTACTCTCTTATTGGCCGCAGCTGTATGCGTAAATATATATTATGTTTATAATATAATTATAAAAAAGAGACTTTGGGAACTTAATTAATTTGCATGTTAATTTTTTACTTTGCTTTATTTTTAATAAAAATATTTTATGAATGGTATAACAATATTTTTACTAAATGGGACATGTATAAGGAACTTACAATCAAGCAAGGTATTGAAATGCATGGTAGAAGTTTGTAAAACAAGTTTGCGTTTTACAAATTTTAATAATATCACATGGCGCAGCTTATAATTTTTTATGAAAATATACACATACCGCCCTCGAAATTTTTATCAGTTTTGTACACTATTCTTTTGCTTTTTTAAGCAATTTTTTTACAATACGGGCAACTATTTTTTAAATATTTTATTTTTCGATAATTTTGTATAAAAATATGTTCACTTCTAGAACAAATAACCCAAAAATCAGAGTTCCAAACCTTGTGCAAAATTAACGAAAATTCGGCGAAATTTCATTCAAATATTGCACTTTTTATTTACGCTCATACTTGTACTTTGTTATACTAAAATTGAATGGGCTAAAAAATTGCATACCCAAATTTTTTCTAGAGAGCGTAAATAAAAAGTGCAATATATGAATGAAATTTTGCCGAATTTTCGTTAACTTTGCATAAGGTTTGGAACTCTGATTTTTCGTTTTTTTGTTGTAGAATTGACCATGTTTTTATACAAAATTATCGAAAAATAAAATATTTAAAAAATAGTTGCCCGTATTGTAAAAAAATTGCTGTACCTAAACTTTATTGACGGACTGTAAATCAAAACCAAAAAAAGCCATTTAAACCAGTTTAAAATTTTTTATAAAATTAAGGAGAATTTTATAAATTTTCATCAAAATTTTAAACTTTTTACTAAAATTAAAAAAAACGGTATGCAGCTTTATAGCACATTCAATTTTAGTATAATAATGTACACATTTGAAGTTGGTAAGAAATTGCGTTGATTTTTTTAAATTTTTTTTTGCTGACGGCTCAGATATTTTCTTTCATACAAACAAAACTTCGCTCAAACCTTGTATAGAAAAAATGCCTAGAAAGTAGTTTCTTATATGGAAAAAAAAGCATAACACCGTCAGAAAAATAAAATAATGTAAAAAAATATTCTTTAAAAACAAGCTTTTATTCAACCTGTACAATCAAAGGAATAAAATGAAGTAGTGTAACAAAAGATTTGTTAGCAAGAAAATTTTGTCAAAACTGCACTAAAATGAATAAAATAAAATAAGTTAAGGTCTCGTTAAAGTTACTAAAAGCCATTTAGTGAAAGGAGTTACTCAAACTCTAATGAAAATTACTAACAATCTGTACTAATTAAAATCGTTTTTAAAAAAGCTTGTCGCGCGAATAGCAAACCGGCACTTAAGTAGCTGCATACATACATATACATACATACCTAACCAATTATGCATGTACGCTGAATTCGCCGACAGGCTTTTTTAAAAACGAAGTAAATTAGTACAGATTGTTAGTAATTTTCATTAGAGTTTGAATAACTCCTTTCACTAAATGGGTTTTAGTAATTTTAACGAGACCTTAACTTATTTTATTTTATTCATTTTAGTGCAGTTTTGACAATATTTTCTTGCTAAAAAATCTTTTGTTACACTACTTCATTTTATTCCTTTGATTGTACAGGTTAAATAAAAGCTTGTTTTAAAAAAAAAAATTTTTACATTATTTTATTTTATAATTTTTAGTCCATTTATAAAAGCGTTGTTTATAAAAAAGTGTTATTTTATTTTATGTACAAAATTTTGCAATACATATTAAAATAATTCAACTTGCAATGAAAGAGAACAGAAGACTATGCAAGCAAAATGTTGTTTGCTTCCGTTTTGTATAAACATACGTATGTACATATAGCAGCAGTTAATTTTATTTAAAGAAATGACGTGTCGTCCATTTCCGCTGTAGCATGGCATATATTTAGACGCAATATTTAACTTCTTCTGGCGGGGCGACATCTGGAGTCTTCTAATTGTATATCCTTGATATGATGCCTACAACGAGGTTCATATCTAGACTAGCTTTATATCTAGAATATGCTTCAAATAACTTTGCTACATTACCGCCGCGGCGCTCCGGCAGCTTTAACAATTTTATAGTGGTTTTACGTTCTTTGGCAAATTACGTTCTGTTAGCCATAAATCTTACTATTTTTTGACCGCCTTTGAATCAAGACGCCTGGACCATATGGGGAATTCATTTATATTTTAAATTGCATTGTCATCGTGATTGGAACTATGCTGAAAATTTCAAGTCTCTAACTTGTCGGGAAGTCAGTTTAAAATCGATTGGAAATTTCCGCGATTTGCGCGGGATGACCAAGTTAAATAAAAGCTTATAAAAATATCAAAAATCAATGCGATTTTCTAGCAACTTAAAGCTCTCCCTTTATTATACTAAATTTCAATAAGCTTTAAACTGCATACCATAAATTAATTAGTTTGTTTTTGTTATTTTTATGGCCTTATAACAATATATTCAACAATTTTTATGAGCTTGAGGCCGTTTTTAAGTGAAAACTTTATGTGGAAAGGCAACAATAATTTGAAAAAATGGCAGAAGTGATAGCTATTTCGGAAATCACCACATTTCCTCTCTTCCTGTCTTTCCTGTCTTCCTGTCTTGTTAATTCTTGCTTGTTGCTTATTTTCCACTATTTCACTTTGCTAAGCCAACTACAATCAAGCGCAGCTATTCCGCTGCAATTCACTTGATTATGTGGTTGTTGGTTTTATTGGTTTTTGTTAATATTTCTATTATTAGAACTTTTTTTTTTAATGAACTGAAAGAAGTCTGATGAGGAAATGTGGTGATTTCCGAAATAGCTATCACTTCTACCATTTTTTCAAATTATTGTTGCTTTTCCACATAAAGTTTTCACTTAAAAACGACCTCAAGCTCATAAAAATTGTTGCATATAAAATTATTAAGAAATTCGAATTAAAATATTTGGAATTGAGATGAAAAGTTTGGAGAACTTTTATAATTTTTGTACAAAGTTTGGTATTTGCACTTATGTATATGGTTTTTATTAGACAGGGAGCTGAACTTTAATAAAAAAATTATACCTTAAAAAAGCAAAAGAATAGTGTACAAAACTGTAAAAATTTACGGGGCGGTATGTGTATATTTTCATAAAAAATTATAAGCTGCGCCATGTGAAATATTAAAATTTGTAAAACGCAACTTGTTTTACAAACTTCTACCATGCATTTCAATACGTTGCTTGATTGTAAGTTCCTTATACATGTCCCATTTAGTAAAAATATTGTTATACCATTCATAAATATTTTTATTAAAAATAAGCAAAGTAAAAAATTAACATGCAAATTATTAATTCCCAAAGTCTCTTGTTTATAATTATATTATAAACATAATACATATTTACGCATACAGCTGCGGCCAATAAGAGAGTAACAAAATTAAATATTATGATGGGCTACAAACCTGCATACTCGAAAATTTTCAAGATGAAATTTTTGTGAACTAAATATGTGCAAGCTTTGAAACTTTTGTTTATGTAGTTTCTGTTTTAGATTGAAATATATTTTAAATAAATGACTAAAAATAAATAAATAAACATAATTTTGCTACTTTCTTCACCGCAACTGTATGTACACATATGTATATACATATACATATTAGATATGACAACATGACTAGTTGTGATAACTTGCGAATCACCCAATTGTTGTATAAAAACAAAAGTATTTAAATCGAAAAAATTAGATCTGCCAAGCAGGTACTATCATCACGCGAACACAAAGAAAAATATATAAATATATATATATATATATCATACACCCCTGGTTATAATAAAAGGTACGCAATGTTTTGACCTTTTTTGACTACTTTTATTTTGTTTATTAAATGCTTTTTTTTATAAAAATCTACCTCATTATAAAGAAAACACTACATAAATCCAGATTTCAAAGTTTGTAGAAAAATTAAAAAGTTCAATATATTTTCACAATAACCCGTGCATTGAGAATTTTTAAAAATTCCAAGTAGTTATAGCCCATTAAGTTTTTGTATAATAAAGTGTAAGATTGAAGTTGCTATAAATGAATGGGCTATAAACTACTTGCCTAGAATTTTTCTAAAAATGCCCAATGAATGGATTGTTGCGGAAATTTGTCGAACTCTTAAATTTTTCTACAAACTTTGAAATCTGGATTTATGTAGTGTTTTCTTTATAATGAGCCAGATTTTTATAAAAAAGCATGTAATAAACAAAATAAAAATAGTAAAAACTGGTCAAAATATCGTATATCTATTATTATGACGAAGGGACACATGTAATATACAAAACAATATTAAATCATTTGTATAATTGTTAGCCTATAGGTTGTGTACAAAGGTTTGACAAGCAGCATAAGCATTTATAATATTGTCAATATACCATTATTTGTTATCTATATTTAAAAATGATACTTATTAAACCTTTGTACACAACCTATAGGCTAACAATGTTACAAATGATTTAATATTGTTTTCTATTTAAAGATGCCTTCACACGGCTCGAGTTTTGTCGACTGGAAAATCGGCGAGCCAAAATATTTACATTTTACAGTTGAATTGCCATTTACCCGGGTCTATTTCGGATGAACGACAAAAAATCGACCCGTGTAAAGGCAGCTTAACATGCAATGATGTAATAGATAATTATTGTAAATTTATACAAAAGCTTTTGAAACCTAAAACAAACATTC
>NW_016157527.1:200507-206269 GCF_001687245.7 Rhagoletis zephyria
GACACCTAATAAACACAACGCAAACAGCTGTGACAAAGATGAAACAGCAGAAATGACAAAAAGACAAAAAGAGCAAAATCAATGTGCACAAACAAAAACAATTGTACAACAACAATATATTATATGAAACAAAATACTCGGCACATGCAATTAAGAATATCAAGTTAAATTAATCAAATCTACGGGAAATTTTGATGTTTTACTTATCTTTAAATTGTGCACCAGAAGTTTATTAACACTTTTTTAAATTTTTTACTTTAATAAGCGTAAACAGCTTTATCAAACACAAAATTTAAACAGATCACAGAAAAACACAGCTTCACAGCTTGACGTTTGCGTAAGCTAATATTTGTTTTGCACCGAGTTCTATAAATTAAATTAATCATAAAAACTTAGTACATATATTAAATTTTAAAATACTTACGGTCTTGGCTTGACAAACTCCTTCAAGAAGCTCATATTTCCAAATAGTGGCCAGTAGTCCATCAGGGCCGCCGCACTTCCCGATGGTGCATCCAATTTCTTCAGCTCCCGGGAATATCTCTCGCGCAATGTCTGCCAGAGCCTAGCACATTGTTCCTCTATGATTATAATATAGTACTTTAGTTAAAATATGCACATAAAAACAATTTTACCAACCTCTTGCTCCCAACTCTCCCGCGATGCTTGTCCACGCCGCCCTCTTCCTCTCGGGTAATCTATAAGAAATACAAGATTTCTTGTAAATGGCTTAATTTGCCCGCACTAAATCCACTAGCCTCTCGTCGTCAATCATTCTGAAATAAAAGAAGAACAATTCAATTAAAATTTAGTATATTTCACAAATAATTTCATACTTACATTTGCCCGCTTCTTTTGCCGCTTTCCAAATGTCCAGCGCTTTAGGCTTAATTTGTAATTTTTCTTATTCTACAGTAACAATTAACAGTTTCTCTTTGTTACCTTATTTCCTATATTCTCCTATCTTCGCTATATGTATGCAATCTTAATTCCTTATGCATATCTCTTCTCTTATATTCATTTTTATACTGCCAATTTGGAGTGTTTATTTGCATCTATGACTGTATTTAACTCAGCTTCCAGCTCTAACGATTTAAGTCTGAAAACTACGCTGAAGCTGATCCTTCAAATTTGCCACTTCAATGCGAGAAGTTTAAGTCAATCCAAACTTGACTATTTAAACTATATTTTTGAGGCAGTATGCATTGATGTTGTTTGTGTTACTAATACATGGTTTAAGAATGACTACAATCACAATCTGTAATGAGGAATGATAGAAATTGCGGAAAAAGAGGTGGTGGTATAGCAGTATACTACAAGAAGACACTGCAGTGTAAAATAGTTGATAAATCGGATAATTTTGATCAGGTGGAGTTCATGATGGTTTAATTTTATAATAAAATTCAACGGTGTCTTGTGATATGTATATACAATCCCAGTAAGTCTTACAATTTAGATAGACGTTTCCAAAATATTCATAAATATAGTGCTGTTTATGAGCATACATATACTGCTGTGTGGTGATTTGCTTGTGCTTGAACGTGCCAAGAATTTACTTGATGATTTGTTCAGTGTTGGTTTAGATGTTGTTAATAACCTCCCTACTCGTTTTGGTCCCCATTCTAAGCTTAGCTTACTCGATCTTTTTTGCGTGTCTGATGCGTCCAGTATATTGCATTTTGAGCAACTTTCTCTGAATGGTGTCAGTGACCATGACTTGATTTTTCTCAGTTATAAATTAATGTTATATGTTCCATGTATGTCATTCGAGTATTTTTATTTGCGAGATTTCAATTGAATTAATAAGGAAAATTTAGCTGCTGAGGCTTCTGCTCTACCCTGGAATAACTGCTGGTTTGCAGCTGATGTTAATTTTAGCTTTGATGAGTTCTCTAAGCTTGTCAACTATCTTTTCGATAAATATGTCCCTCTAAAAAGAATTAAAGTTAACAGCAATAAACAGCCATGGTTCAACAGGGAGATGCTTAAAGCGATTAGAGTACGAAATAAGTGTCATTCTTTATAGAGGAAAAACAGTAGTGATGAGAATTGGATGGCATATAAACGTCTAAAGAACAGAGCCACTCAAATCACACGCAAAGCTAAAAGGTCCTATATCCAAAGCAAACTTAACGTCAATCTTCCACCTAAAGTGCTGTGGAATAACTTGAGAAGCCTTGGAGTGAGTTGTGACACGAAAGCTGACTATACGATCGATGTGGACGAAATGAATGACTTCTTTTCGGTAAAACCGCCAGACAAGGATTATGCTTTTAAACTTAATGAAGATCTTATCCGTAATTTCAGTAGTAAGTTTAATTTTTCACATACCACTGAAATCGAAGTAGTGAGTTGCATTTTTTCAACTAAGTCAAACGCGGTAGGTGAGGACAAAATAAGCTTAAGATTTATTAAGCTTATTTTGCCCTACATTATATCACCTTTGACACACATTTTTAATTTTTCCTTGACTTCACTACGATTTCCTGACACTTGGAAGGTTGCTAATATAACACCTGTTGCGAAAAAAGGAAAGTCAGTGCTACCTGCTGACTTTCGGCCAATTAGTATTCTGCCATCCTTATCCAAAGTATTTGAAAAGCTGCTACTGAATCAAATGATCAAGTATCTAACAGATATCTGACGTGGGCATAGCTGTTCTACTGCTATGCTCAAAGTCATGGATGACATATGGCTATCCTTTGATAAGGGCGACCTTACAATACTTACGCTTTTGGATTTTTCAAAAGCATTTGATACAGTTTGTCACAAAATTCTCCTCCAAAATCTGAGTTCATATTTCGGATTTAGTGGTAACGCAGTGGAATTAATAGGAAGTTATCTAAGAAATAGACAAGAAAGGGTTGTCTCTAAGGATAACCGTTCCCGATTGTTGCCAATAGCATGTGGTGTACCGCAAGGTTCTATCCTTGGACCGGTTTTATTTACGTTATACATCAATGACATTGTAAGATGCTGTAGGAATGTATCTATTCATCTCTACGCTGACGATGTGCAAATGTACCTTTCCGCACTTATAGGCCTTGCAGAGGATTTAATTTTCAGAATGAATGAAGGCTTGGAATCAATTTCTCTCTGGTCAAAGCTCAGTAGGCTGAACCTAAATGTGTCCAAAACGCAACGATAGCCTTGTCCTATTTTCCATATGACTTGGATAATTTTTCTCCCGTTATTTTAAATGGAAGTGTTGTTAGGTATGAGAAAGTGGTTAAAACGCTTGGCTTTAAACTAAATACAACTTTCGCATGTGTCGATCATGTTAACTCAGTAGTCAGTAAAACGTACTTTATACTGAGGCAGCTATGGAAAACTGCCTTTTATATTCCCCAAGACATTAAGCTTAAGCTAGTTAAAGCCCTAATAGTGCCAGTACTCTCCTATCAACAGTTGATATATGGCTTCCCTGACGGAGCCTCGATGAAGAAGTTGCAGTTATTTATTAACAATGCTGCTAGATATATATATACAAAGCAAAAGTTTGACCACATTACTGAGTTTTCGATAAAAATTCTTGATTGCAGTCTGTCCACATTTTTTGATCATCGATATGTATTCTTTATGTTTAAATTAATTCACACCCGATGTCCGAGTTATCTTTTTTCTAAGCTAACATTTGCACAGTCAGGCCGTACGTGCAAGCTTATTGTACCATACTTCAAGTACTCTGCCACTCAAGAATGTTTTTCGTTAGGGCTGTACAGTTGTGGAATTCTTTACCTCACAAATTAAAACTGGAGACAAATTTAAAACGCTTCAAATTGGCAGTTTACTCTATACTTTCTTTCTAAGTCTTAATACTTGTTCTATTACCTTTGCTTCCCCCCCCGTCCCACTCTCTGATCTCATTATTGTTAGGTATATTCTTAATTTTGAAGTTGTTGTAATCCATGTTACCAAGGTAGTGTTTAATTTTTATGTACAGCACTATAAAAGAATATGTCTTATTTGTGTATAAATAAATAAATGAAATAAATAAAATGAAATACAATGTAACATCGCTTTATGTTTTTATTTTTCTATATTCGCTAATATTGTACTTCATTACCCTTAAAAAGTCGTAAAGAAAATATAATTTACGTTTACATCCAATACATTTCCACCACCGCCATTCAGGTATTTGTGCTATGGCATATAAGCCGATAATGTTGACCAGTAAATCAAATGTGCACACCCTCTCTTGCATTTGCTTATACCCTACTTTGACAGCAGTAAACAATTTTTACTGTCCGAATAAAACTTCAGATCGTAATGTACGACCCATTACTGAATATATATTCATTTACGACACACTTGTTTGAATTGACGAAAACTAAATGTATAAAGAATTCTTTAGATGCTTAATTTCTTTCATCACAAACATCGTCCAGTGTTTTTATAATTTTACAGAAGAAGAAAAAACTTCTTATATCATTTTCTTGAAGTATTTCGCAAATTTTTTAACAAAACATTTTGCGTGTTTAAAGTAAAGTAAAACTCCATACGAATAAGGATTTGATCTTTATCGATCTTCATTTCGTATATGTTTTGCCGGATTTTCAGTGCCTCTTTTGGACGTAGCAAATTTTGCTTGTTCGGTGCGCATAAGAGAAAACTTTTGACTGCCATTCACCTTGGAGTGGCCAAAAGCGATTCTTGTGCGTACGGTTCTAATCGCAGCTTACATCGTTCGGATATTTATATCCACGTATCCTCTGAGTAGCAACCAAACACCCGTTTGGGAGCGAGTTAAAGTGAGAAGGCGTAAAACTTCGCGTGCGCTGGGTTTGGGTCCCGCTACGTTAAAACCCCGCTCAACGAAAAAGAACAAACAGCCTCGGATGAGACCCCCTTTTTTGATGACGACCACGGCAAACATATAAAGGGCTATAATTTAAGGGTATGCACATGGAATAACGGGACCTTAATCAGAAAGGTGCCTCTGCCCGGCTGGTTGATGTCCTCGGGAAGACAAAGGCTGACATCACCGCCATCCAAGAAATGCGATGGACGGGGCAAGGAAAAGTAAGTGTGAAGCCTTGCGACGTCTACTACAGTTGCCACGTACAGGAGCGCAGATTCGGTGCTGGATTCGTTGTATGTGAGAGACTGCGTCGCCGAGTACTGGCGTTCACCCCGATGGACGAACGTCTAGCCACAATCCTCATCAAAGCGAGATTCTTCAAAATCTCGCTAATCTGCGCCCATGCACCGACGGAATAGAAGGGCAAGGCGACCAAGGATCTCTTCTATGAGCGCTTAGAGCGCACATAAGAGCGCTGCCCGCGACACGGATGTTAAAATCGTGCTCGGCGATTGTAGTGTCAAGGTGGGGCTGGAAGGAATCTTTGGTGCCACTGTCGGAAAATTCAGCCTCCACGACGAAACGTCCGATAACGGACTGAGGCTGATCGACTTCGCCGGGGCCCGAAACATGGAAATATGTAGTACTAGGTTCCAGCATAAGAACATCCACCAAGCTACATGGCTGTCTCCAGATCGAAAAACGAGAAACCAAATCGACCACGTTGTGACAGACGGAAGGTATGCTTCCAGCGTTTTAGACGTACGTACACTCTGAGGGCCAAACATCGACTCGGACCACTATCTTGTTGTAGCCAAGATACACACCCGCAGCAAAAAATGTGCGCCCAACAATGTAAGCAAAGCTTAAAGTCGAAAAGCTGCAATTACAACAGACGGCCAATTTATTCGCCACTCGACTCACACACCAGCTCTCTGAGAGCACTCTTCAACAATCCGAC
>NW_016157527.1:206288-206423 GCF_001687245.7 Rhagoletis zephyria
AATGCAAGGAAAGCTTAACGTCGAAAAGCTGCAATTACAACAGACGGCCAATTTATTCGCCACTCGACTTACACACCAGCTCTCTGAGAGCACTCTTCAACAATCCGACATAAGCGAGCAGTGGAACCACATTTC
>NW_016157527.1:206618-206816 GCF_001687245.7 Rhagoletis zephyria
GGATTTCAGCGAACCCGAAAGAACAACTGGTACGATGAGGAATGTCAAGAAGCCGTGGAGAAAGAAGACGCCGCCTACAGGGCCACGCTGTGATCGGGTGCAACGCGAGCCATGTGGGACCGTTATGGGAAACTGAAGAAGGAAGCGAGACGTATTTGCCGCAATAAGAAGAGAGAGGCCGAAATACGTGAGTGCGAA
>NW_016157527.1:207228-214916 GCF_001687245.7 Rhagoletis zephyria
GCGGCGAGGAGTTGATAAGGTGCATGCATCAACTCTTATACAGAATATGGTCAGATGAACGCATGCACGACTGGAATTTAAGTGTGCGCTCTGCCCAATCCACAAGAAATGCGACCCCGCCATTCGCGCCCACTCCCGCGGAATCAGCCTTCTAAGCATAGGTTATAAGGCCTTNCGTACACTCCGAGGGCCAAACATCGACTCGGACCACTATCTTGTTGTAGCCAAGATACACACCCGCAGCAAAAAATGTGCGCCCAACAATGTAAGCAAAGCTTAAAAGCTTAACGTCGAAAAGCTGCAATCACAACAGACGGCCAATTTATTCGCCACTCGACTCACACACCTGCTCTCTGAGAGCACTCTTCAACAATCCGACGTACGCGAGCAGTGGAACCACATTTCCCGATCATTAAGTACCGCCGCCGAAGAAGTAGTTGGATTTCAGCGAGCCCGAAAGAACAACTGGTACGATGAGGAATGTCAAGAAGCCGTGGAGAAAGAAGACGCCGCCTACAGGGCCACGCTGTGATCGGGTGCAACGCGAGCCATGTGGGACCGTTATGGGGAACTGAAGAAGGAAGCGAGACGTATTTGCCGCAATAAGAAGAGAGAGGCCGAAATACGTGAGTGCGAAGAGCTTGAAATGCTAGCCGACAGGATAAACGCCCGAAAATTTTACCAGAGGGTTAGGCGACTTACGGAAGGTTTCAAGACCATAGCGAACTCCTGTAAGAACAACAATGGCGACCTAGTGACCGATATCCAGAATGTACTTAAATTATGAAGGGAACACTTTTCCACCCTACTGAATGGTAGCAGCGCTGAAATTAGTGGAGAAGACGAACCCGAGCCCCCAGTCGATCACGATGAAGTCGATGTTCCATCACCTGACTATGACAAGGTACGAATAACGATAGTGCGTTTGAAAAACAACAAAGCTGCTGGAGCTGACAGCCTGCCAGCTGGGCTATTAAAGTACGGTGGCGAGGAGTTGATAAGGTGCATGCATCAACTCTTATACAGAATATGGTCAGATGAACGCATGCACGACTGGAATTTAAGTGTGCGCTCTGCCCAATCCACAAGAAATGCGACCCCGCCATTCGCGCCCACTCCCGCGGAATCAGCCTTCTAAGCATAGGTTATAAGGCCTTATCGAGTGTATTGTGCGAAAGACTGAAGCCCACCGTCAACGAACTGATGGGACCTTATCAGTGTGGCCTGGCAAATCCACCATAGATCAAGTATTCACAATACGCCATATATTGGAAAAGACCCGCGAGAATAGGATCGACACACACCATCTATTTGTCGATTTCAAAGCCGCTTTCGACAGCAGGAAGAGAAGTTGTCTTTATGCCACGATGTCTGAAGTTGGTATCCCCGCGAAACTAATACAGCTGTGTAAAATGACGTTAAGCAATACCATCAGCTGCCTCAGAATAGGGAAGAACCTCTCCGAGCCGTTTGATACCAAACGTGGCTTCAGACAAGGGGACTCCCTCTCGTGTGATGTCTTTAATCTGGTATTGGAGAAGATAATAAGAGCCGCAGAACTGAACCGCTTAGGCACAATACTTTACAAGAAGTTATAATTGCTGGCCTATGCCGACGACATCGATCTTACCAACAAAAACAAGGGCTACGCCTGTTCTACCTTCTCGGGATTGGATAGAGAAGCAAAGCGAATGGGTCTGGCGGTTGGTGAACGAGGACAAAACGAAGTATCTCCTGTCCTCACACAAACAGTCAGAGCATATGCGTCTTGGCACCCACGTTACTGTTGATTTTTATTCTGATGACTACGTAAAGACTGTACCAAAAAGAAACTGCACACATTCAAATTCAAATTTATTGAAAAGTAGACGCTTGATAATTTTTTTTGTGCAAGAAATATACATGTGTAACATGATTCAATAATAGAAAGGTTTTATAATAAAACAGTTTTCTCGCTCCCACACATAAAATCGGCTCCTTTACTTGTGCAGAATGTTGCTCACTCTACAGTTTTTAGTTATATTAGTAGTAAAACCAAAAATTCTTCATAATAAATGTTCGTTGGCATCACCTTCGTTTGTGTAATTTTCTAGAACAAGCCTAGAATAGCGACCGTTTAGCTATAAAATAACCAAAAGTGCCGATTGATAGAACTTTTTTCGCTGATTTCAACGATACCAAATTTATTTGGCGCAGGTTAAAAATAGAGAAGATATAAGAGGTTTATCTGCTTTGTTTATTTATATTTTTTATTATCACTTAATTCTTAAAACCCAAAAGTAGATCATGATAAAATATTTATATCGAATTAAAGGTAATAGCTTGTACTTTCTAAATAATATAAATTTCTTTACCATTTATCATGCAGTTCCAAAAAAGGTTATTTCATGAAAAAAAATAACATTTGTTCGTTTTTTAGTGGTTTTGGTTTAAATTAATAAAAAACAATTTCAATTACATATATCAGCTGAAAGATAAATTGATTATTTTTATGGTGACGCTATTAGTTTTTTAATCGGTTATATGGTTCATAAGATGTTAATATTTAAAAAAATCAAAAAATTTAACTTTAACCTTCTAAAACGTCTTTATATTTTACTTGCGCTAAATAATTTTGGCACGGTTGAAATGATCGTAAAAAGTTCTATTGATCTGCATTTTTCGGTTTTGCATAGCTGAACGGTCGGTATTCTAGATTTGTTCCAGGAAATGACGAATAACTTAAATTAAAAATCTATATTTATACGTATTGTTTAGTATTTCCATTAAAAACCCAAATATATTACAAATTCACATAGAATTATTATACACATTTTTTAGTACCTTTCTACTACCGTTTTCGCAAAAGGCGATCACATTGGCTGACTTCCAAAACGTCAATTGCTTTGCATACGTACAAAGTATAAGGTTCCATAACGTCGAACTACAAAATATTGACAATGTATACTGTTCCAAAACGCAGCCGAAAAGTTATCGAACCGCATCGCTGGAGCAATCAGCGCATCAGAAACAAAGTTGATGTTTCGTTTGTTATTGGTTAGCATTGGTGTTTTAGAAATGGAAAATTCAGAAAAATTGTTCATTGCTATATTGAATATTTAAAATATGCAATGTATATGGTTGCAATGTGTCGCAACTCTGCATATACAAACAGTTTGAATACCGCAGTATAACAGTTTCCAAACATTGTATTGATACGTTTTGGAAGTCAGCCATTCTTCCCCTTTTTCCTACTTCCAAAATACAAATCTAGATAAAGGAGTGTCAGATTTGAGCTGTCACAGATTACTTACCCTTGTGTTATTGAATCATGCATGTGTAATAAAAATGCTTATTTTTATTCCTAAATTTAATTTAATCTGAATTATATCCTTACTCATGTTCCTATGTACTTCATACAGAATAGATTAACTACTCGTATTTATTTTCATTGTGTTTATTTGTTTTCGCCTATATTTTCCGTTCGCCGTTCGCCTGTTTTTATTCATCTATATTAATATTATACTCCATCAAAACGGAACAAATGAACTATGCTCATATTTCACGCTTAATCGGTTGGTATTAGTCGTAACAACTCCGTGACGCAAGCAGATTACAGCAAACAGCCGAATAATCCCCATTTGATTGCATCGCCACAAAACATCAATGGCAACAACAACAGTGGTAGCGGAAATGGGGCTTCAAACAACAGTGCCTGCGGTCCATTCAAACCAGTTCCACCGCCGAAGCCTAAAAATTATCGCCCACCAATGCAAGGGACCAAGAGTACCGGCGACCAATGGGAGAGTGGGGTTAGTTTACCTCTGTTCTACAGATACATTTTTTATTTGACAACAATTTCATTAACAGGATTCAGGGTCTCCACGTTCACCAAATGGATCTTTTTATTCACCCATGGGGGCTTCACATCACCATTACTCACAGCAGATATCTGGCTCTCCTGGCCATGGTAATAATAACAACATCCATGCAACATACGGTAGCAACAATTATGTTCAACAGTCACAATACCCGCCTCCATCAGTCCATGGATACGTTGGTAATCACCACTACAATGGCGGAAGCGGAACAGGACCGTATATTGCGCCACATCGTGGCATGCCAGCTCCCATAGGTAAGAAAAGTACTAAACAAATAATTAGTGATACCGAGAACAGCGATTTTCTTATTCATCCAACACCATTTGTTATATTTTGATTTGAACTACGAAAATAATTTCGATCGCCATTTTTAAAAATAGTATCATTCAATAGCAAAAGTCCGGCTAATTTAAAAATCTTCTGGTTAACTAATTTTTATTATTTTAAACTATATATATTACTGATGGATTTGCTAATATTGTTTGAGAGCTTTTTCTATTTCTCGAATGGCGTTATAATCGCTTAATCGACTTTAGCCAAGTTCAACAGAGCAGGCCGAGTAAAGCTAAGTTCCTCTCCACCTGATCTTCCTAACGAAGAGAAGATTCGAAAGACATGGCCTTGCCAGCGAAGCCGCTGTACTTTATTTCGCTGAACTATCTCAATGTCGTTACAAAGCTCATATAACCCATCGTTCTTTCGTCTTCGTTACTCGCCGCCATAAATGGATGAATGGCCATAATAATAATAATAATAATAGATTGGCGCTTACACATATGTTAGTGTTTGGCCGAGCTTCTCCTCCGACTTGTGGCGTGCGCCTTGATGTTGTCACACAAAGCGGGGGGGCCTACAGTTTTACGCCGGCTCCGAACGGCGATTGTATTTTAATGAGAAGCTGTTTTCCATGGCAGAAATACACTCGGAGGTTTGCCATTGCCTGCCGAGGGACTACCGCTGTTAAGAAAAACCTTTTTTCTATATTTTTTGGGATGTTGTTTTGACCAGGGTTTGAACCCAGGTGCTGATGAGTGAAAGCGCGCACTGCTTACCACTACACCACAGCGGCCGACATGAATAGCCACATAACTTCCAAATAATCGTTATCTTTAACACTCCATTGACCACCGCGTAAGATGATGTCCTCTTCCCTGATTCTGCGCCATTCATCTGGACGATGAGAGACTTATTAAGTGGTTTTTGTACGACGAGACAGCACCTTGTTGCTCGATTGTCTAAGTACCAGCAGTTAGCAATAGCCATTCTTAGTTGGACTTCAAGGAAGACATGGTTATTGGTCAAACTTCAAAATTATAACTGTCAACAGTGACGTGGGTGCCAAGACGCTTATGCTATGCTTTTTGTCGGATGACAGGAGATGCTGGGTTTTGCCCTCGTTCACCACCAGTCCCACATGCTTTGCTTCTCTATCTAATTGCGAGAAGGCAGAACAGCCTTTCTATTTGTTGCTACCGATTATTTCGACGTCATTGGCACACAGTGTGGAAATTGAACTTTTTTCGTGACAAATTCTAATATCTAGGGAATGAGAATAGCTAGCGAAAAAAAATTCAATAGCGTTTTAAGGCTTTTGAGATTAAGAATTGAGGAAATATAGTTTCTATGGGTAAATAAATTTCCTTGACCTTTGAAATGACCTTCAAAGAGAAGGGTTTTCAATATGTTTTCCTTTTTCGACCTGAAAATAGTATGCAGTGTACTTTTTAACAACACAAGTTATTCATTTCCATTTCCATGGTCGAAAGAACCGAAAAACGTATTTTAATTTTTTTATGAATTCATTACATACTATTTTTAGGTAAAAAATACAAAAATCCAAAATTTTCACTTTTGAAGGTCACGAAAAAGTTCAATTTCCACACTGTTAACCGCGGTTGCTAGTACATTTTACGCTGATTTTAACTATATAAATATTATTTTCCACAATTAAAAAGTAAAGTAGATATAAAAGGTAAAACAAAAAAATTGTGATAGTTTAAAATATTAATATTTTCAAAACTGCGTAACCGATTAAAAGGTAATGATGTAAAAAGAAAGACAATTAATTTATCTTCAAGCTGATATATAAAATGTGTATGCTTTTTTAATATTTCAGCCAAAATATTTAGAAAGTTTTTACCTTTAATTTGATATACATATTATAATATGATTTGCTTTAGGTTTTCAGAATTCAGTGATAATAAAAAATATAAATGCATGTATGTATGTGCAAATGCATATTGTAGTNAGCCAAAATATTTAGAAAGTTTTTACCTTTAATTTGATATACATATTATATTATGATTTGCTTTAGGTTTTCAGAATTCAGTGATAATAAAAAATATAAATGCATGTATGTATTTGCAAATGCATATTGTAGTTAGTTAATTAAACGGGTTTGCTTTCCATTATGGCCGTTCGTTAAAGGGGCGGTGGGCGAAAGGTAAGTGGGCGTGGTAACTCTAACCCACCTTTTTGGAGAGGGAATGAACCGCCATTGACAAAAAGATAACCCTCGTCCACCTAGGTCCCTATGGTTCCCTAGGGACCCCTTAGAAAAATGGCCAAAAATCACAATTTTCATTTGCGTTTTTTCGCTTGAAAAATGTTAAATATTCATTTGCACAAAACATTTTTATGTACGCATTTTTATAAAACACCCAGTAACCATAATAGACATCAGCCCCAGCCCAGCAGTCCCAGGTTTACCACACAGAAAGCGAATTCTAGTTACCGCATCCTTTCCCAAGGCTACATCACTGTACACACCAAAAGCAGAATACTATTTGGTAAGGGTTATAATCCCTAAGTGCGCCAATACAGAAAGGAGAATTCTACTTAGTTAGGGTTATGATCCCTAAGCGCGGCCGAAGGCCGCCTACGCAGAAAGAAGTTCTGGGCAAAATAAACTATGATATCACCCACACTTGTCACTTGCTTTTAAGTGCGTTTAATTTTTTGTATCACTGAAATCTTAAACCTCAAAAGTAGATCATAATAAAATATGTATATCGAATTAAAGGTAAGAACTTGCACTTTCTAAATAATATATATGTCTTTAGCATTGATTATGCACTTTTCTCTAAAAGAGGTTATTTTATGAAAATATTATAACAATTTATTTATTTTTTAATATTTTTGGCTTAAATATATTAGCAATCAAACACATTTTATATATCAACTTAAAGACAGATTAATTGTCTTTACTTTGATATTATTACTTTTTTAATCGGTTGCGTAGTTTAGAAAATAATAATATTTTAAATATCACAAACATTTTCTTTAACCTTTTATATCTTCTTTACTTTTTAATTGCAACAAGTAATATTTATATGGTTGAAATCAGCATAAAAAGTACTATCGGTGTGCATTTTTAGTTTTTCCATAGCTGAACGGTTGGTTATCTTGATGGGTTCGAAAAATACAACTAAATTTTTTAAAATCAACAACCAAATTGAAAAAGCAATAATATTTTCTCCAATATATATCACGGCCGCAATTTAGTTTGGCATCCCCGGAGTTCCGCATTAAGGTAGCTATGGAACGATAGAGGGAGTTCTCCTGATTGCAAATATATATACTTTTAGCCGCAGCAGGCTTCTAGTTTTTAAGTTATTTGTTGTTAAAGTTTGTAAATTGAACTAACCTCTCGGCGCTATTTCACACAATAAACACTTTATTTATGTGCACACTTCGGCAAAATAGTTGCATTAAAACCCCGGCCTGAGATTTCCACTTTAATATACAATTCTTAATTAATTAATTAAGTAAAACGCGTTTATAAATGTCTTCACAAACGTTTGCACATTTCACAAACAAGCAGAAATA